>NC_057813.1:156850782-156856983 GCF_018294505.1 Triticum aestivum
CCCCCCGCACGAGGTGATGGACATGCAACAGTGGATTCAATACTATAGAAGTAGGAGTAACATCATTGTTCGTCTTCTCGAAGAGGCGAAGAGCCAAGCGCAACTCGAACATGGCAGTTGCGAACGCTCGCGTGGTGCGGTGCCTTGGAGCATGCATATAGCCAGGCTCTTGCATGCGACAGAATTTCTATTTGATCCCACTATTGTAGTAGTACTAGTACTTGCTAGTATAGCCCTGTAAACCAGAAAGGAGTATTTGCCTTTCTAGAGATTTCAACAAGTGACTAGACTACACCGCGTGCAGTACTCCCTCCCTTCCGGTTTATAGGGCTCAAATATCCAATCTCATCAACCAAGGCATTTTGCGATTGGAGGAATGTATCTCGTACTTTATAAAACTACCCTAATTAAACTCATGCATTAATTACATAGTCGTCTCATTTTCCTCTCCACCTTGATCGCGGTGCACAATATTGAGCACTCCTATATGACTAGCCGCTCTATCTACATGCGGGACATCAAAGCATCCGGGCCCGCGTGCCATCCACCAAATCAGAGTGAGGTGCTACAGTCGAGACTCACCGGTCACCCCGGTGTGCCCGTCATGACCCGTCATATCACAAAACCCACACCTTTACCAGCAGTGGTAAAGTGGCCTCGAAGTTAGACTGGACGAAGCAACCATCATTTTACTGGAATGCTCGTTCAAGCCCTTTCTCCCCTTTCTTGAAGAAAACCTCACTCTAGGCTACTCACTTCTGCCATTTTTCTTCTGTACCGACGAAGGAAAGGTGGGCGAATCAGTGATGCTGCTATATTTTCATTCCAAGAATCTTCTTTTTACGAAGCACCGACCGATTCTCACAGCCTATTCTTTTCCCGTTTTCATTGCGATTGTGGTTTACTTTCGATTGCTTTTTGTTTGTCAGTTCATTGATGGATCCTAGAGCACTAGGCAAAGAGTTGCCGGTGGACAACCCACTAGAGACAACGATCTCTAGGATGCGAGCACCAACCAATGAGTTGACCATGGTGGCGGGCCAACCCATGGAGACAAAGAACTCCAAGAAACAAGCACTGGCCAAAGAGTTGACGACGTTGGCAGACGAACTCCTTAAAGAAAGTTGTGAGAACAGCAAGGGCCCCACTGTGCCTACCCCAGAAACTCTGATGGCCACCTATGCGAGGCTCAAGGCCGAGTTTGAGGAGATAGTCATTGTTGAGAAGAAGTATTCCCCTGGCAAGGTGATGGCCCCCATCAAGGACGAGCAGATGTCCCCCGGAGGGATGGGATCCCGCGGTGAGCTGCACAAGGTAAAAAATAATGGCTTATTACCATAGTTGTGGTTTTTGATTATTTGCAATGTGCTTGCTAATATGTTAGGGTTGTGTAGGTGCCGGTGGACGTCCTTGATGATTCCGATGTCGCGGCCCGTCCTGTGGACAATGCCCCAGAGATCATTTTCGATGTCGTGGTCCGTCCTATTGGCATCTCCCCGGAGATCGATTCCGATGCTGTTGTCCATCTTGTGGACATTGCCATAGAGATCGATTCTGATGTCGCGGTCAGTCCTGTGGACATCACCCCAGAGATCGATTCCCATGTCGCTGTTCGTTCTATGGTCATTGCCTGAGAGATTGATGACAAGAAATTAGTTGGTCGCGCTAATCCTTTAGGGTAGTTTACATTGCCCTGTGTTTAATTACCAGAACGATGCATGTTATCAAACCATTTTAGGGCTAGTGCATTGTGTTGTGTGAGCGGTACTTGCTACTTTTGTTTGATAGTGAATCATGCGAACCTTCTCCGAGTTATGGAAACAGATGTATCCTCACCAGCTTTTGATGTAATATATGGCATGCTTAGATGTAAGTTTGAACTGTTTATCATATCAGCAGGGCTTCTTTGATGATTCTTGGTGTAAGTAGGCTAGCTACTGTGTGAGCTATAGTACTTGCAAAACACTCACCAAAGAGAAACATTGGGGCTGATGAGCTCGTGGTATGCCTATACTTATCCATCGTCGATCTTCCAATAGCCCAAGCTCCTAAAATTGTAGGCTTAGTGAACATGGATACATTGAGGCCTCATTTGGTTCAAGGGTAGGAAAATTGTAGCAAAAGTACAGAGACATACAACACAAAATTATAGCAGTACAGAGACGTACTCCCTCCGTTCCAAAATAGATGACCTATAGGCGGGCCAGTTTGGCCTAGTGGGTTTTTTAGGATGGGCCTAGTGGGTTTCAGTGATATGACATGGTACAGTGACGTCCAGTCTTCGCGTGTGGTAGCAGTATTGCGGGTACAATAAGTTTTCTTGAAGAAGCGGAATTCAACGAAATCATGATGGTTCCTTCGTCCGACAAACTTACAGTGGGAAAGGTTGGGCCTGCAATACGAGCGGGGTAGACCAGGATAATTTTGTGCATGGCAGGTAGACCAGGATGGTCGACATCCCACATGTCGGCGAATGAAAGTATTCTTTACGATATAGAGGACGAGCAACGAGTATTCATTGTTTATTTTTTATGAAAGCTATTGTCTGCACTGTTACGACGGAGGAGTGTGAAACATGGCAACCCAGTGAACTTGGCATGTGCACCACTCCCTCCTTCCTCATGTAATACTACCATATTGTTGACTATAAGGTTGGCTATAAGGTTACAACTTTTTCTCACTTTCTCTCTATCTATTTCCTCTCAACTGTTTTTTACCTTTCTTTTTTTAGACACAATTGTTTTTCATGCCTCTTTTTTAGAATTATTTTTTATACCTAGGAGCATGTGTAGAGATGGGCTCTTGTAGAGCCCACTCCTTGAGTTTGTCAATGCCTCTCTCCCCTCCACATAAGTGGGCTTATAGCCCAGTATTTTACTGGTACTACTTGCTATGCATGCATGCGACGGGCAACTGGCGTCTGAGGTACCAGGGCGGTCAGAGCGGGCTTGGAAGCGGTCTAGACTCCAGCATGGTCCACCTCACATTATCACCATATATTTCTTGCAGTCCGTGCATAGCGCGCGGGAGATCTTTTCTCCCTCCCTCGTCTCTCTCTTCTCAGCCGACACCCGCCGAGCGATTAGATTTCGGCTATCGACGGTTTATTCAATTGCAGTTCCACATGTCAGTAAAATTGCAAGACAACGTGTGTCCCCTTTGGTGAGCGGCGTGCGAGCTAGACTATTGGGGGTGCGACGCGTACGAGTCGTAAGTGTGCCGCCTTTTCCTATAGAACTTGTAAAGCATAACATTTTCGCAGAATCGATCGATAGAAATCCTGAACAAAATGACGAGGGTGGTGCTTTCCCGCTCGTTAGGCAGGCTAGTTTGAGTGATATGATGTGCTACAGTGTCATCCACTTGCTCCATTTTTATGTAAGAAAGAGTTACAATCTTACGTGGGAGGAGTGCGAAACACCGCGGATCTGATTTTGATCAAGGGATAACTGGTCCCTGCAAAATAATGGAGCACTATTAGCGATTATAGCATGATAGTTAGGGCATCTCTAGCGCTGGCCCACAAATTTACACCGGCATCTGTCCGAGGACACTGATGGATGCCATCCGATGCTGCCCGCATACCTTTCGACAACTATATGAACTAACCGAACGAAATTCATGCAAACAAAGCAAATTTCAAATTAACCGGATGAAATTCATTACATTTCGAAAACTTTTCCTACAAACTGGACGAAATTCATTACATATTTCGCACAAACCGTACTAAAACCTACTGTAAACCTAATCTAAATGATCGTCGGCGCCCGACCACCATGTCCGGCCATGAACCGGAGAAAGCCGGCCATTGCCTTTGCCTCCTCCTCATCCACCTCGATAACCTCATCCTTTGGACCATAATGTTCTGAAGATTTCCGCCTCCACATCATCGTGAAGCGGCTAATCGGCCATCGATGCTTACCCCACCAAGCTTGGCATCGACTAAGTCGCGTAGTGGTGGCCTTCCTGGGACCAGAGCGGCCGCGACCTACCATGTACTACTCTTCCTCGCTGCCGGCTACGCCCGCGCACGCGCGCAGACTTCATGGTCGTGGCGGCGGAGGGTGGTCGGGGGGTGCCGGCGATCTCCTTCGTTTGCTCCTGCGACAGTACGTCGAAGAGAGCTTTGGAGCGCGCCCGGAGCGCAGCCGGTGATGCCCGCGTCTGCTCCTGCGATAGTACTTCCAAGAGAGCTTCAGAGCGCCAGGAGGCCATGGTTGGAGTGGTGCCAACAGAAGGAAGGGACCGGAGGAGAATGAGTGTGGGTCTTTGGCTATGGCTGGGAGCTGGGGCTCAAGTTAATATAGCGGGCGAATGGCAATGAGCCGCAGCAGACGGATGGACGACAGGCGCCGGAGTAGGTTCGTCGGGCGTGAATGTAGACGCTGCTTTAGTGACTTAACTGAAGGTGCGTTGGGTTACTGACATGTGGGCCCAACGGGCATCTAGCCCGCATGTCAGTGACACACCAACTGCACCTGCAGTTAAGTCCGGTGAATGCGGCATTGACGTTCTGGAGAGACAGCGACCGTTTCAGGCAGGAAGCATGCGCTAGAGATGGAAGGGGTTTCGGTAGGCTAGGGCGGTCAGACGTTGGCGTGGTGGTAAAGTGTGAACTCATGGATGACGAACCTTTGAAGCATATGCGGCACGTATTGACAACCAGGCGTCCATGCAACCGCTCTTGTTGCCAGCTAGCCTTCGCCATGCATAACTTACGAATAATGGACGAATCAATCAGACACACACTTGTGTGCAGTGGCACTAAGATCGGTCGCTCACGATAGTACATACTCCATACCATAGTACCCTCTCTAGCTAGGCTATTTTATAGATTGTCGTTGTGATGGACGATATACATGAGCAAGGCGCTCCGAGTATGACCATTGGTGTTGAGCCAGGTGAATACATGCTCGGCATTTGCGTAGGCCTCCATGAAACGTCTAAACAGTAATGTCAGGCACCACCGGGGCGCGCAGGTGATGGGATCACCATTTGCGTTGCGCCATGAGCAGGACTTTGATTGAGAGGGCGACATGCATGCATTAGCATGCTTTGACAGTGCGAGCGTGAGTGTCTGACACAAAGTATTTCATTTTCATTTGGCTGAGGAATGTGTGTTGCAGCGACGAGTCCGTGGTTTGATACCCCACATACGCATAATTTTGGTTTTTATTTCTTTCTCCACTAACAGGTAGGCCCGCGTAGATAGATAAAGAACACGAGCTGATGAGGCGCATGCGGACTGTTTGACTGGTCAACCAGAGAAATACGGAGCTATACGCTAAGCCAGTGACCGTATAATCACCATATCTCGTATACAATGATCAAAGTGAGCTATCAAGACAAGTTCGGTGACTGCCAATGCATTTTACTTGGTAATAAATGACCAGGATTGAAGGGGAATCCAAATTTCCTTCGTCTTCTGTCCTTGAGCTCTTAACAAACCAATGCACTATACGGTTGTCCGGCCACTCCACCCCAGAGCTCTCACCCAGCGTCGTTCATGCCACAACGCAGCACACTAACCAGTAAGGAAGCGATGGCATCCTGCCGCGCCAAGTTCCTCGACGCCCACGACTGCACACAAAATGGTAGGGAAGCGATGGCATCCTGCCGTGCCGAGTTCATCACCGCTTGCAACCTCACACCTATGTGGGAGAATTTGAAGCTGCCAAGGCCGAATGGGCGGTAGAGCAAGAGGCGGCCAAAGCCGCACAGAGCACTACAAAAAAAGACACATCCGTGTCATTTTGGGCCGAATGAATTTTTTTTGTCATACATATGACGCTTCTATGACGATAATTGTGACAAAACCCGGTATCATCATAGATATGGTGGGCTCCTACTTCTATGACAAAAAATCATGACAGAAAATGGGCTTTTCGTCCTGGGCGGGCCGGAGACGCAGCTGCATGACATTCTTTGGGCCGTCCATGACGGAAAAAACCATGGTAGAAGCAAGGGGGAGGAAAATTTCGGGGAGTTGCCGGTTACGGTGGGAGGTCGGGGGCCGAGCGATGCGCATTTCTCTCGTACAGGTACGTGCGTGTGTGTGAGGCATTGGCTCTACCTGAACCCGAGCGAGGCGTTGGGCTCTAACTGAACCCGAGCGATTGCACTGCAGGCTACGCGTTACTGAACCCGAGCGATCGATCGATTCATTCGCTACTACTGCTAATTGAAGCCGATCGATGCTGC
>NC_057813.1:156857451-156885948 GCF_018294505.1 Triticum aestivum
GGAAGCCCGTGGAGGCTGGAGGAGGTCGATGGTGGAGATGAACAGTATCCCGTGGAGTCCCGTTTTGCGGTACGCCACAACCCTCCTGATGAAAAGGACCCCCGTTTCGACCGTAGGAGGTCCGTTTCGTCCGTTTTGCGGTACACCACAATGCTCCCGATCAATAGGACCCCCGTTTCGATCGTAGGAGGTCTGTTTCCTCCATTTTGCGGTACGCCACTCCCCTCCCGATCAACAGGAACCCCGTTTCGACCGTAGGAGGTCCGTTTCGTCCGTTTTGTGGTACACCACACCCCTCCCGATCAACAGGACCCCTGTTTCGAACATAGGAGGTCTGTTTCCTCCGTTCTGCGGTACGCCAGGCCTCGTTTCCATCGCCTGTTCCGTGCAAGCTCTCCCGATGAACACGGTGACGCATTCCGTTCCGACCCAGCCGGTTGGCTCCTACGCGTTCCGTTGCCTCCCGATGAACACGATGCTTTCCGTTGCCTCCCCATGAACATGACGCATTCCGTTGCCTTCCCATGAACATGACGCATTCCGTTGCCTCCCCATGAACACGAAGACGATGCTATTTCTCCATTCCGACCCAGCCATGTACGTATGCGCGAGTAGGCGTTCGAGACCCTGCCCGTATGTATGTACGTGGCCGTATTTTCTTTCTTGCACCCTGGCCGCTGTACGTACGGGTACATACTACATGCGCGCCTCTACTACGACACGTGCGCGCCTCTACACCGACCAGTATGTGCGTACACGTTCGCGACCAGAATGACAACGCTACGTGCGCTTGGAGCAAGTGGGTCCCGACTGTGAGGCACTTCCTTGCGTGCGAAGATGTAGCTGGTCGGTCCCAGCAGTCAGGGGGGCGAATCGTTTTTTTTCCGAACACACTTCCTTGCATGCGAAGATGTAGCTGGTGGGTCCCAGCAGTCAGGGGGGCGAATCATTTTTTTTCCCGGACGCACTTCCTTGCGTGCGAAGGTGTAGCTGGTGGGTCCCAGCAGTCAGGGGGAAACGTTTTTTTGGCGAAATACGGTGGCCCGTCTGGTGGGTCCCAGCTGTCAGGTGGAGGAATAATTATTTTGTGCGTAATAAGGAGGCACTTCCTTGCGGCCGCCGTGGACCCAGCTGTCAGCCTCTCCACGCACAGTACTCTTTCGATGGAAGCCGTTCCTTGACCACATTGACCATGCCGCGCCTAGAGCACCACGGCGGTGGACAACGGCGAGGCCTAGGAAGGGGACGACATGGAGGCAGGGAAGACTTGGCAGTTGTTTCCCACGCGGAGGGGAGTACGACTGTACGAGGGTTTACTGGTTCGTTTGCCGTCGCCTGAGAATAATAGCAGGTGTGGGTGAGTAGAGGGATGGCTGGGCCAGCGATGGGAGTACGATGGGGTGGTGAGGCCTGTGCGGCAGCACAGCCTGCCGCGGGGAGGAGGGAGCAGGCAGTCCCGCCGGTGCTTGTTTCAGCGGTTGGAGGAGGCAGAGCAGAGATTGAAGAAGCACGACGGCCGTTGGATGGAACTCCAACAGTCACTGCTTGTGCGTCAACCTTTTTTTAGGAAAGCCTCAAATCTATGGAAAACAGCATACATCCCATCTCCCATTATTTCTAATAATTTACAGCCCATTTGCTAATTCTTAAGGTTTTTTTGGAGCCCATATTCTTTTTGTTAGCATTACAACCCATATTGTGGCCACGGTTAAAAAATTATACGAAATTTTGCATATTTTGGTGCGGTCCGAACTGTTTTTAATCCTGAAATTTCGACCACATTCAAACTGATTTTAAAAATAAATGTATATCAATATAAAATCCAACAAATTGTCCACGCATAAAAATTAATGTAATTTAAAATCTCATAATGAAAAAAGATATTTGAAACTAATTGCCGGTTTGATGTGTTTTAAAAATGTATAGCCCATTTCTCATTACTGATGGGCCATTTTCTCGGCTAGCCGAATGAAAGCTCTCCTCGTCTTGAAAGATTTGCAGCCCAACAGGCCTGACAAAGCGACTTACTTGGCAAATCACAAAAAAACTGGGCTGTGGCCGTGGACCCAGCTGTCAGCCTCTCCACGTAGAGTACTCCGATGGAAGTCGTTCCTTGACCATGTTGACCACGCCGCGTGGAGAGCACCACGGCGGTGGACGACGACGAGGCCTAGGAAGGGGACGGTGCGGAGCCGGGGCAGACGCGGCAGTGGAAGCCCACGCGGAGAGGAGTACGAGGGTTCACTGGTTCGGCTACGGTGTGAGGCTGTCATCGCCGTAGAATAACAGGGGGTGTGGGTGAGTAGAGGGATGGCCTTGCTAGCAGTGGGAGTAGTAGGGGGCGGTGAGGTCTCCGCGGTATCACAGCCGGCCACGAGAGGCAGGAGCATGCGGCACGACCGGCACTGCTTTGGGCGGCTGGAGAACGAAGACCAGAGGTTGAAGAAGCACTATGGCCGTTGGATGGACATCGTACGGTCACTGGAGTATTGACTAAGTTGACAAAGCCCTCCGTCCCATCAACTTAGTAGGCCCACAAGTCAGCCTGCCACTATACTGGGTCCCAGCTAGCAGGGGCAATATTCATTTTTTGCATAATAAGGAGGCACTTCCATGCGTGCGAAGATATAGCTGGTGGGTCCAAGCTGTCAGTGGCGGTAACGTTTTTTCATGAAATACAGAGGCCCTTTCGGTGGGTCCCAGATGTCAGGTGGAGGAATCATTATTTTGCGCGTAATAAGGAGGCATTTCCTTGCGTGCGGCCGTGCACCCAGCTGTCAGCCTCTCCACATACAGTCCACTTCAGATGCATGTCGGTCGTTAACCACGTTGACCAGGCCGCGCCGAGAGCACCAGGGCGATGGATGACGGCGAGGCCTAGGAAGGGAACGACATGGAGGTAGGGAAGACTCGGCAGTTGTTTCCCACGCAGAGGGGAGTACGACTGTACGAGGGTTTACTGGTTCGTCTGCCGTCGCCGGAGAATAACAACAGGTGTGGGTGAGTAGAGGGATGGCTAGGCCAGCGATGGGAGTACGGTGGGGCGGTGAGGCCTGCGCGGCAGCACAGCCGGCCACAGGGATGAGGGAGCACGCAGTCCCGCCGGTGCTTGTTTGAGTGGCTGGAGCAGGAAGAGCAGAGATTGAAGAAGCACGACGGCCGTTGGATGGACATCAAAGAATCACTGCTTGTGCGTCAACCTTTTTTTACGAAAGCCTCAAATCTGTGGAAAACCGCATACAGCCCATCTGCCATTATTTCTAATATTTTACAGCCCATTTGCTAATTCTTAAGGTTTTTAAGCCCATATTCTTTTTGTTAGCATTACAGCCCATATTGTGGCCACGGTTAAAAAATTATATGAAATTTTGCATATTTCGGTGCGGTCCGAACTGTTTTTAATCCCGAAATTTCGACTCACATTCCAACTGATTTTGAAAATAAATGTATATCAATATAAAATCCAACAAATTCTCCACACATAAAAATTAATGTAATTAAAAATCTCGAAATTAAAAAAGATATTTGAAACTAATTGCCAGTTTGATGTGTTTTAAAAATATACCGTCATTTCTCATTACTGATGGGCCATTTTCTCGGCCAACCGAATGAAAGCTCTCCTCGTCTTGAAAGATTTCCAGCCCAACAGGCCTGACAAAGCGACTTACTTGGCAAATCACAAAAAAACTGGATTGTGGCTGTGGACCCAGTTGTCAGCATCTCCACATACAGTACTCTTTGGATGGAAGTCGTTCCTTGACCACGTTGACTACACTGCACGGAGAGCACCACAGTGGTGGACGAGGGTGAGGCCTAGGAAGGGGACGACACGGAGCCGGGAAAGACACGATAGTGGAAGCCCGCGCGGAGAGGAGTACGAGGGTTCACTAGTTCGGCTGTAGTGTGAGGCTGCCGTCGCTGCAGGGCCTGGTCAGCAGTGGGAATAGTAGGGGGCGGTGAGGCCTCCGCGGCAGCACAGCCGGCCATGGGAGGCAGAAGCATGTGGCACGACCGGCGCTGCTTTGGGCGGCTGGAGCAAGAAGACCAGAGGTTGAAGAAGCACTACGGCCGTTGGATGGACATCGTACGGTCACTGGAGCTGGAATTGTTCATATTGGCTAAGTTGACAAAGCCCTTCGTCCCCATCAAATTAGTAGGCCCACAAGTTAGCCTCCCACCAAGGTGGGTCCCAGCTAGCCCGGGGGGGGGGGGGTATTCATTTTTTTATGCGTAATAAGGAGGCATTTCCGGTGAGTCCGAGCTCACAACGGCGGGAACATTTTTTTCACGAAATACGGTGGCCCATCAGGTCTGTCCCAGTAGTCAGGGGGCAAACATTTTTTCGCAAAATACGGTGGCCCGTCCAGTGGGTCCCTACTGTCAGTTGGAGGAATAATTATTTTCTACATAATAAGGAGGCACTTACTTGCTGCGGCCGTGGACCCAGCTGAGACTCTCCACGTACAGTATACTTCTGATGGAAGTCGATCCTTGACCATGTTGACCTCGCCGCGTTCCGTTGCATGCATGCGTCCATGGGCGTGGTGCGTCCCCACTGTCAGCCTCTCACGTACAGTCATCTTCCGATGACTCTTGGTTGTTGACCATGTTGACCACACCATGCCGAACGCACCCAGACTGGAACGAACCGGAGATGAGGAAGACGGGGCAGTGGAGTCGCAGATGGAGAGGAGTGGGAAACTTCACTGGTTCGGGTGCGCGGCAGCACAGCCGCGGTGCTGCCCACGGGAGATAGGAGCTAGAACAGAGGTTGAAGAAGGAGCACAGCTGTTGGATTAACATCCAACGGTCCAGCAGCTAGAATCATTTGTTGATTAAGTTGACAAAGTCGTGCGTACACGTCCGCTTAGTAGGCCCACAAGTCAGTCACCAAATCTGATGGGTCCT
The DNA here is from genome assembly GCF_018294505.1 of Triticum aestivum. NCBI lineage: Eukaryota > Viridiplantae > Streptophyta > Magnoliopsida > Poales > Poaceae > Triticum > Triticum aestivum. The sequence goes on from NC_057813.1 coordinate 156,862,360, forward strand.
AGCTATCAATGGGATGAATAATTTTTTTCGCAAAACAAGGAGGCACTTCCTTCCGTGCGAAGATACAGCCAGTGGGGCCCAGCTGTCAGGTGGAGGAAACATTTTTTTCAGCTTAATAAGGAGGAACTTTCCTTGCGTGCGACCATGGACCTCGTGGGTCCCAACCGTCAGGCTCTCCACGTATAGTCCTCTTCCGATGACTCTCGTTTGTTGACCACGCCGCACCGAACGCAGTGAGGTGGTGGACGACGGCGAGGCCCCGGACGGGAACGACTTGGAGATGGGAAAACGCGGCAGTGGAGTCGCAGATTGAGAGGAGGAGAAGGGTTATAACTGGTTCTATTGCGGCGTGGGGCTGTAGTCTATGGAGAATAACAGGATTATTAAATAGGTCCTTAAAATCTATGCAAGCTTTTGTACGCAATCACCAGGATTTTCCTTGCCTGTGAGTCAAAAACAACCAGGATTTTCCTTGCCAACTTCTGTTAAACATTTACTTTATAAGTTAATAACACGTGGGATGTTTTTATCATGTATATATAAGTCTCTATAAAATACACGATAATAGTAATAATATAAATATATATAATGTGGTTAGAAGGGAAAACATAAATTGGACACAGCATTACTTTTATAAGAGACCTGTGTTTTATACCCCACAGTAGGCATACTAACAAGTTCACACACGAATACAACAGAAAAGGTAAACATTCATATCAAACTCAGGTTCACAGGACACGTTCATATTCATAGCCAACATTCACTATCAACAACTCAAAAGATTCATATATACACAAGCTCAGCATATCTATGCATCCAAATGATTGATAGATCACACGACAATATTCATACATAATTCACAAAAAGATTCGGATATACAAATGTTCAGTATGTTTATGCATCCAAATGATTGAGATCACAGCCAATATGATCCATGGACGAACTTTAATTACCTAGGGTACAGACTGGTAAATGGTGTTCAATGGGAGGTACTTCTTGCTAAAATTAGTTCTTGTACGAGTAAACTTTCGAGTACATAAGAGGCAGCACAGACAATCTGAACTTTGCTTGTAGGTTTATCCTCAAATAGTGGCCTCGTGTCAAGGGAGGTTTGAGCAACTTGGCCACTACTTTCATCCAACTAGTTTACTGGCTCATCTTGGTCCTGTATCTCACCAAAATTCTACATTGCAGACAAGAAAGGAGGCGGTTGAGAAAATGAACCACCCAAATTTTTTGTGCAGTTCAACTGAAATGGAGCATCCTTGGCGTGCAGACTAATTAAGTGCTAGATGAATATATGCGTCAACCAACTTGTCTGGAATCTTTAGACTCCTTTCCATATAGTTCGCTACCATATGTGCCGATAACCAAAAGGCACAAGTTCGGACCAAAGACTGGACTGCGTTTTTTTGGGCTATGCACCAAGCAATATTTTGGGCGTTCACTCTCCTAATACTTGGAGTTTGACAATTGGTTGATGTCGGTTGATACTCGAATGAATATAGGCACTTATTGTCAACATCGATTCTTGTCTGAGTGAACTTTGGAGTACATAGCAGCAGCATAAGTACATGTCCATCTGATCATTTTGTGCAGTTCTACTGAAATAACCCGATGTAATGATTTGCCTGCGAGTTCAGGCTCCAAATTACTCCTTTATGAAATCGGCAAACAGTAGCACAATACCAAATTACCAATACATATGACAGGCACAATAATCAGGATAAAGACCAGTACCAACTTGTGTGAGGTAGCATATCAATTACTATTTCCTTTGACTGGAAGCCGAGATAAGCCAAGCGACTGACAGCAAAGGAAGAAAGCAAGCGGAGATTAGTGATACGTCTCCAATGTATCTACTTTTCCAAACCCTTTTGCCCTTGTTTTGGACTCTAACTTGCATGATTTGAATGAAACTAACCCGGACTGACGCTTTTTTAATAGAACTGCCATGATGTTGTTTTATGTCTAGAAAACAAAAGTTCTCGGAATGTCCTGGAAATCCACGAAGGCACTTTTCAGAATTAATAAGATTTTTTGGCGAAAGAATCAAGGCCAGGGGGCCCACGGGCTGTCCACGAGACAGGTCCCCCCCTAGGGCGCGCCCTCCTATCTCGTGGGCCCCCTAGACACCTCCCGACCTCAACTCCAACTCCATATATACCGTCTCGGGGAGAAAAAAATCAAAGAGAAAGTTTCATCGCGTTTTACGACACGGAGCCGCCGCCAAGCCCTAATCTCTCTCGGGAGGGCTGATCTGGAGTCCGTTCAGGGCTCTGGAGAGGGGGGTTCATCGCCGTCGTCATCACCCACCATCCTCCATCACCAATTTCATGATGCTCACCGCCGTGCGTGACTAATTCCATCGTAGGCTTGCTGGACGGTGATGGGTTGGATGAGATTTACCATGTAATCAAGTTAGTTTTGTTAGGGTTTGATCCCTAGTATCCACTATGTTCTGAGATTGATGTTGCTATGACTTTGCTATGCTTAATGCTTGTCACTAGGGCCCGAGTGCCATGATTTCAGATTGGAACCTATTAAGTTTTCATGAATATATGTGTGTTCTTTATCCTATCTTGCAAGTCTATAGTCACCTATTATGTGTTATGATCCGACAACCCCGAAGTGACAATAATCGGGATACTTCTCGGTGATGACCGTAGTTTGAGGAGTTCATGTATTCAATATGTGTTAATGCTTTGTTCCGGTTCTCTATTAAAAGAAGGCCTTAATATCCCTTAGTTTCCGTAAGGACCCCGCTGCAACGGGAGGGTAGGACAAAAGATGTCATACAAGTTCTTTTCCATAAGCACGTATGATTGTTTACGGAATACATGCCCACATTACATTGATGAATTGGAGCTAGTTCTATATCACCTTATGTTATAACTATTGCATGATGAATCGCATCCGGCATAATTATCCATCACTGATCCATTGCCTACGAGCTTTCCATATATTGTTCTTCGCTTATTTACTTTTCTGCTGCTACTATTACAACGACTACAAAAAACCCAAAAACATTTATCTTTACTTTTGCTACTGTTACCTTTATTATCATACCACTTTTGCTAATAAATACTTTGCTGCTGATACTAAGTTATCCAGGTGTGGTTGAATTGACAACTCAACTGCTAATACTCAAGAATATTCTTTGGCTCCCCTTGTGTCGAATCAATAAATTTGGGTTGAATACTCTACCCTTGAAAGCTGTTGCGATCCCCTATACTTGTGGGTTATCAAGACTAATTTCTGGCACCATTGCCGGGGAGCATAGTTCTATTTTGCTATGCATGATGAAACTACTTCTGTGTGTGATACTACTTTGCCATTAGGTGAATTTCTAGATCAACAACTTGCTAGATTTAGGGGGAATGACATTACTGAAGATCCTATTACTGATGATAGTGATGATGAAGGTCCCCCCAATGATTATGTATTACCTGTTGTTCCTAAAGGTTATGTTATGCATGAAACAACTGCTATGGAAATTCTTGCTTGCAATGATAGAAATGATCTTAAGAAATTATTAGGTGAATGGAAGCAGCAGTCTCTTAATGCTAGAATGAAACCCGATCCTCATTAAAGGGTGATGCTAAGACTTGGTATAATTCTCTTGCTCCTGGTTGTGTGCGTAGTCCCCAGGATATGATTTATTACTTCTCTGCTAAATATTTCCCTGCGCATAAGAAACAAGCTGCCTTGCGGGAAATATATAATTTTGTGCAAATCAAAGAAGAGAGTCTCCCAAAATCTTGGGGGAGGCTTCTCCGGTTACTTAATGCTTTGCCTAATCATCCTCTTAAGAAAAATGAAATACTTGATATCTTTTATAATGGACTAACCGATGCTTCCAAGGACTACTTGGATAGTTGTGCTGGTTGTGATTTCAGGGAAAGAACAGTCGACGAAGCTAAAATATTATTGAATAATATGTTGACTAATGAAAATAATTGGACTCTTCCTAAGCCAATTCCTGAAGTAATTCCTGAACCAATTGAGCCAACTCCTGAGCCTATTCCTAAACCCACTCTGAAGAAGAGAGGTGTTTTATTTCTCAGTCCTGAAGATATGCAAGACGCAAAGAAATCAATGAAATAAAAAGGTATTAGAGCTGAAGATGTTAAGAATTTACCTCCTATTGAAGAAATACATGGTCTTAATTTACCGCCTGAAGAACCACATTGTCTTGATAACCCGACACAAGTAGTAAAGGTAAATTCTCTCTATAGATATGATAAAGTTTAAGTACCCTCTACTAAATTTCATAGCCCATGCTTAGATGAATTTGATGAATTTATGGCTAGACAAGAAAGCTTTAATGCTTATGTTGGTAGAGAGTTAAAGAATAATGCTTTCGAGATAGGACGCGTAGGTGATAATCTGGCTAGAGTTAAATATGAACTTCACCGCATTAGCAAATATGCTTCTATGGTTGCTACTCAAGCTGAGCAAGTACTCAAACTCAAAATGATTTGCTTGATGAATTGAATAATAAAAATGACTTGGCTGTTAGAGTGGCTACTAGAACTGGTAGAATGACTCAGGAACCTTTGTATCCTTAAGGCCACCCTAAGAGAATCGAGCAAGATTCTCAGAGAAACAATTTAGAGGCACCTAGTTCTTCTAAAAAGAAGAAAAAGAAAAACGATAGGACTTTGCATGCTTCTAGTGAACCCACTGTAGACACACCTGAGAATCCCAATGATATTTCTATTTCTGATGCTGAAACTCAATCTGGTGATGAACATGAACCTAGTGATAATGTTAATGATACTGTTCATGTTGATGCTCAACCTAGCAAAGACCATCATGTAGAGATTGAACCTGCTGTTGATCTTGATAACCCACAATCAAAGAATCAACGTTATGATAAGATATATTTTGTTGCTAGGAAGCACGGTAAAGAAAGAGAACCATGGGTTCAGAAACCCATGCCCTTTCCTCCCAAACCATCAAAGTCAAAGGATGTTGAGGATTTTGAGCGCTTTGCTGAAATGATTAGACCTATTTTCTTATATATGCGTTTAACTAATATGCTTAAAGTAAATCCTTATGCTAAGCATATGAAGGATATCATCACAAATAAAAGAAAGATACCGGAAGCTGAAATTTCCACCATGCTTGCTAATTACACTTTTAAGGATGGAATACCAAAGAAACTTGGAGATCCGGGTGTTCCAACTATACCATGCTCTATTAAAAGATATTATGTTAGAACTGCTTTATGTGATCTTGGAGCCGGTGTTAGTGTTATGCCTCTCTCTTTATATCGTAGACTTGAATTGAATAAGTTGACACTATGGAAATATCTTTGCAAATGGCCGATAAATCAACTACTATACCTGTCGGTATTTATGAGGATGTGCCTGTTGTGGTTGCAAATGTCACCATCTTAACGGACTTTGTTATTCTTGAAATTCCTGAGGATGATAGTATGTGTATTATCCTTGGTAGATCTTTTCTTAATACTGCAGGGGCTGTTATTGATTGCAACAAAGGCAATGTCACTTTTCATGTTAATGGTAATGAGCATACGGTACACTTTCCGAGGAAACAATCTCAAGTTCATAGCATCAATTCTATTGAAAAAGTTCCAACTATCATTTTTGGAAAATTTCCTCTCCCTACTGCCAAGAAAAAGTATGATATTCTTATTGTTGGGGATTTTCATATCCCCGTTGAGGTAACTTAGTGTTATTCGAAAATTCTCCGGTTCCGTGTTATTCAGAATGAGTTTGTTAACAAGACTTGATCAACCTGGTTAAGTGGATTCATTTTGATGATCACGAGATGGATGAAACTAGAAGGCACAACCTTCTGTACCCTCTTTTTACTTTCTGTTATTTAGAATAAATAAAGCAAAAATAGTATTATCCGTCTGTTTTCTGAATTATCCGTACATTAAAAAATAGTCCGAAAATAAAAGTGTTCCAAATGCCCTGCAAATTTAATATGATTTTTTCTGGAATATTTGAGGATTTTAGGCACAGAAAACACTGCAAGAGGGGCAAGCACCAGGCCACGATAGAGGAGGGCGCCTCCCTATAGGGCGCGCCCCCCTGTCTCGTGGGCCCCTGGTGGGTCCCCTCCACTTATGCCAGCACCCACACACTTCATCTTCTACCCAAAAAATCCCCATCCAGCTCAAGCCCGAGTTCTAGCTCGTTTTGCCGCGATTTTCGATCTCTTAGCTCAAAGCTCCATTCACAAAACTGCTTTGGGAGATTGTTGCTTGGTATGTGACTCCTCCATTGGTCCAAATAGTCTTTGTTCTAGTGCTTTATTCATTACAAATTTTTGCTGCATAGGTGACCATGTTCTTGAGCTTGCATGTTAAATTTTTGAGGTCCCAAGCAATTTCAATGCATGATATAGGCTCTAGGCACTTGTAGGAGTAGTTTCTACCAATCTTGTTTAGTTTTATTCACTTTTATATTTGAAGTTACTAAAATTTCAGAAATTTTCAGAAATGTTAAGGAGGTTCTTTAAAGGCTCTTCTAGCCAAAGCTCTAAGGGAAAACAAGACAAAGAGAAGGAAAAACCGAAGTATAGTCTTCCTCGCTTAGCGGAAGTACGGTCATGTGAATGGCCGTGTGAGGATTCTTGAAAGAAGCCGGAATTCATGAAGACTTTTATGCTTTAATCGGGACTGCAGGCCTCACCAGTTTCATGAATGACCGAATCGATCAATATCTCTTACTTACCAATACTTTCGTGCAAAACTTTTATTATTATCCTAAGAAGTCACCGCCTGCAGTATCATTTCATTTATATGAAGAATTCAGAGAAATGTCTTTACATGATTTTTGCGCGGTGTGTAGGATACCTTATGAGGGAGAATTAGAGGAACCCCATCGTGAAGATGTGGATGGTTTCGTTAAAACTATTGTTGTAGAAGAGCCAAAGATGGGCTCTCAGGAAAAAGTCTCTAGCATAAACTTTCCTGTTTTACGCTACTTTGCCATATTTGCTAGTAGATGCTTGATTGGTCGTGGGAATAGTGGAAACTTGAGCATTCCAGATATTATTATTCTTCAACATGCTTTGCTGGGAGACAATACTTTTAGTATGGGTGCCGTCGTTGCTAAACGACTAGCCCTGAATCGTACAAAAGGCCCCATATTTGGAGGTATCTATGCTGCACGTCTTGCTGAACATTTTCAGATACCCATTAGGCACCTTGAGGAGGAGGAGACAAAATTACCTCCTCACATTTTAGATTACAAGAGCATGGTAGCACACAATTTTATTGTTGACAACGAAGAGAAGATGCTCTTGTATAGACTTAGATTCAATAAGAAACACTTTGAGTTTATTATTTTGCCTGCACCTCTGCTATTTGACTTGCTTGTAGAAAATCGCCTTGTTACGCCGGAAGCGGTGAACAACCATCTAGCCCAAGCTTTTACTCCGGAACCTGAACCTGAGCCAGAACCTGAATTGGACCCTTATCGTGCATCATCAGTCCAGTGGGATCCGAAGATGACCAGCCAATGGTATCCTAATTACACCTCCCACTACACCGGGGAGAGTAGCGGCGATCCTTGGTATTAGAACAACTTAGGCCAAAAGCCTAAGCTTGGGGGAGTACGTATTTCTCACCGACTTTACATTCATGTTCACACACTAGTCGTCAGTGCTCATACTATTTCATTGTATTATCCATGCTAGTTTAAATTTATTTTTCTAGCTTTCTTCTTGTGTGTTTGTTAAACCTTAAGAAAAACCAAAAAAATTAGTTAGTTTAATTTCCTTGCTTGTAGTAGAAATTAAAATGAAAACCCAAAAAGATTTCTCGTTCTTCTTTTACTTGTTGGGAGCTTTCCCGTGTAAATAGTTTTATTTTCTTTTCTTTCTTTTGGGGGTCGAGAAGACTATATTGAAATTACTTAATGGCTCTTATATGCATGATTGTTTATTTAATTTAGAGCCCATATTACTTGTCTTATCTCTTGAGTTGAATGCTTGCAGATTCCAGCTTAGTCCAATGCACGTGCACTCTTATTATTATACACATCATTCGGTTGTGCAAGTGAAAGGCAATAATGACGATATATGATGGACTTATTGGGATGAGAAAAGCTGGTATGAACTCGACCTCTTTTGTTTTTGTAAATATGATGATCTATCATTCCTGAGTCAACTATTATGAAGTAAACATATTTGCAATGACATTTAGAGATTATAGTTGCTTGTGCCATGCTTGATTAGGTATGAGTTATAATGGTTTACCTTGCGTGCCAACATGCTATTAGAATGATTATGATGTGGTATGATGGGATGGTATCCTCCTTTGAATGAATTGAGTGACTCAACTTGGCACATGTTCACGCATGCAGTTGAATCAAATCAACATAGCCTTCATGATATTTATGTTCATGGTAGATTATATCCTACTCATGCTTGTACTCGGTGTGAATTAATTTTAATGCATGTTTACGACTGTTGTTGCTCTCCCAATTGGTCCCTTCCCAGTCTTTTGCTAGCCTTTACCTGTACTAAGCGGGAATACTGCTTGCGCATCCAAACTCCTTAAAACCCAAAGTTGTTCCATATGAGTCCATTATACCTTCCTATATGCGGTATTTACCTGCCGTTCCAAGTAAATTTGTATGTGCCAAACTCCAAACCTTCAAATGAAATTCTGTTTTGTATGCTCGAGCAGCTCATGTTTCAACTAGGGCTGCCTATATCTTCCATGGTAGGTGGGTTATTCTCAAGAGGAGTGGACTCCGCTCCTCATTCACGAGAAATGGCCGGTAACCGGGATGCCCAGTCCCATGATCCAGAAAGATCAAAGCAAATCAAAATAATTAAACAAAACTCCCGAGGGCTGTTGTATGTTGGAGGCACTCATTGTTTCAAGCAAGCCATGGACTGATGCTTGTTGGTGGTTGGGGGAGTATAAACCTTTACCATTCTATTTGGGAACTGCCTATAATGCATGTAGTATGGAAGATACAGCCATCTCATAGTTGTCGCGTTGATAGCAAAAGTATGCCGCTCAAAATGTTATTCAATCTCTATTTTAAAATCGAGCTCTTGCACCTCTACAAATCCTTGCTTCCCTCTGCGAAGAGCCTGTCTATTTACTTTTATGTTGAGTCATCACCCTTCTTATCAAAAAGCACCCGCTGGAGAGCACACTGTCATTTGCATTCATTATTATTGGTTTATATTGAGTATGACTTGACTGGATCTCTTTTACCATGAATTACAATGTTTAGTCAGTCCTTGATCTTTAAAGGTGCTCTGCATTTATGTTTTGTGGTCTCAGAAAGGGCTAGCGAGATACCATTTTGTTATATCATGTTATGATTATTTTGAGAAAGTGTTGTCATACGAGTTTTATTATTATAGCTCGCTAGCTGATTATGTTATTGATATGAGTAATTGTGAGACCTATGTGTTATTGTTAGTATGGTTAGTTCATAATATTTGCTGAAACTTGAATGCTGGCTTTTCATGTTACAACAACAAGAGCAAACAGAGTTTGTAAAAGTTTTTATTTATCACTTTCAGTTTATCAACTGAATTGCTTGAGGACAAGAAAAGGTTTAAGCTTGGAGGAGTTGATACGCTCCAACGTATCTACTTTTCCAAACACTTTTGCCCTTCTTTTGTACTCTAACTTGCATGATTTGAATGAAACTAACCCGGACTATGTTATTTTCAGCAGAACTGCCATGATGTTATTTTATGTGTAGAAAAGAAAAGTTCTCGGAATGTCCGTGAAATCCATGGAGGCACTTTTCAGAATTAATAAGAATTTTTGGCGAAAGAATCAAGGCCAGGGGGCCCACGGGCTGTCCACGAGATAGGGGGGCGCCCCCCCCCTAGTGCGCGCCCTCCTATCTCGTGGGCCCCCTGGACACCTCCCGACCTCAACTTCAACTCCATATATACCATCTCGGGGAGAAAAAAATCAGAGAGAAAGTTTCATCGCGTTTTACGACATGGAGCCGCCGCCAAGCCCTAATCTCTCTCGGGAGGGCTGATCTGGAGTCCGTTCAGGGCTCTGGAGAGGGGGATTCGTCACCGTCGTCATCACCCACCATCCTCCATCACCAATTTCATGATGCTCACCGCCGTGCGTGACTAATTCCATCATAGGCTTGCTAGACGGTGATGGGTTGGATGAGATTTACCATGTAATCAAGTTAGTTTTGTTAGGGTTTGATCCCTAGTATCCACTATGTTCTGAGATTGATGTTGCTATGACTTTGCTATGCTTAATGCTTGTCACTAGGTCCCGAGTGCCATGATTTCAGATCTGAACCTATTATGTTTTCATGAATATATGTGTGTTCTTGATCCTATATTGCAAGTCTATAGTCACCTATTATGTGTTATGATCTGACAACCCCGAAGTGACAATAATCGGGATACTTCTCGGTGATAACCGTAGTTTGAGGAGTTCATGTATTCACTATGTGTTAATGCTTTGTTCCGGTTCTCTATTAAAAGGAGGCCTTAATATCCCTTAGTTTCCGTAAGGACCCCGCTGCAATGGGAGGGTAGGACAAAAGATGTCATACAAGTTCTTTTCCATAAGCACGTATGATTGTTTACGGAATACATGCCTACATTACATTGATGAATTGGAGCTAGTTCTATATCACCTTATGTTATAACTATTGCATGAGGAATTGCATTCGGCATAATTATCCATCACTGATCCATTGCCTACGAGCTTTCCATATATTGTTCTTCGCTTATTTACTTTTCCGCTGCTACTATTACAACTACTACAAAAACCCAAAAACATTTATCTTTACTTTTGCTACCGTTACCTTTATTATCATACCATTTTTGCTACTAAATACATTGCTGCAGATACTAAGTTATCCAGGTGTGGTTGAATTGACAACTCAACTGCTAATACTCAAGAATATTCTTTGGCTCCCCTTGTGTCGAATCAATAAATTTGGGTTGAATACTCTACCCTCGAAAGCTGTTGCGATCCCCTATACTTGTGGGTTATCAAGACTAATTTCTGGCACCGTTGCCGGGGAGCATAGCTCTATTCTCTGAGTCACTTGGGATTTATATCTGTTGATCACTATGAAGAACTTGAAAGACGATCGAACTACTATTTTCCCCTCAACTACGAGGGGAGGTAAGGAACTGCCATCTAGCCTTGCACTAGATTCTCGTTCTTTTATCAGTAGGCTTGCTACACCTAAACCTACTACTGCTATGAATTCTGATATGTCGCATGTTATTGATGATGCCACTTCCGCTATGCATGATGAAACTACTTCTATGCGTGATACTACTTTGCCATTGAATGGCCTTGACTGAGGCGTCTGGCTTCAGCAAGATCACCTTGGCACTGTTTCTTCTTCTTCTTCTTCCTCTTCATGCTCTGTTTCTCTTTCTCCACACTTGTTGGTGAAACCAAGTACATGATTGGCCTTCTAATTTAGAATTGGTTTTGTCAGTGAGGGAGTACAAGTGTAATAGTAAAAAACAACATTATTTACTCATGGCAGTCGGAAAATAGAGATGAACACATGCATTAAATATCATTCTTACCTAAAGGAAGGTTATGACGCCAATACGGATGATAAGGATTGGAACACAGATCTCCCTTTGTGCAGTTCAACCAAAATGAACCAACTGTTCCATTCTGACATTCCAGTTAAACAACACAAAAGTCACCTCTTTTAAGAAGAGTTTTCTGCAGTGCACTAAATGGTCACAACAGCAACCAGGTGAATTGGATATCCCTATTTGCACAAAAAGGCACAGAGGAAACAGTCAGAGCCTCAAACAATTATAGGCAAAAACATTTGGCTAAACTTGTCATGGCTTATAACAGTGGCATGGCTTCTTTTTTATCAGGGACATTAGATTAAGAACACCTAAGGCTGCGTTCGGTTCATAGGTTTGGTGCAGGATTTTTGTAGGAACACAATTCCTACGGTATTCTTTCCCTTCCAACCGTTCGGAACACGGGAAAGGTGAATAGTGTTTCATAGGAAAGCTGGTCTAGTAGTACTGATTCCATCGGATTAGAAACATCCACGCACTGCTCATTTTTTGGGCGGAAGCCCGAGGCAGGCGCTTGCTGCCATGCGTTAGACAAGTTGCTGTGCTGTGTTTGCTGGAATAAAAAAATCAACCTATGCATGGTACGTGAGGTGAGGACAAGAGTAGTCACTGCGCAACTGAATAAACAAATAGCATCTCATACTGCCAAGCATGCTACACTAAAAAAATAAATCTGTACATTTCGTAGTCCATCCAAACACATTCTCTTGAGAGTTTCCTCCGGTTCTTTGTTCCATAGTTTTATACCAACATTCCTTTCCTATTCCTCTATTTTCATCAAGACCTATGTTTTCTGCCCCTTTATTCCAAACGGAGCCTAAATATTTGGTATAAGGGCACGGGATAGTGGGTGCACCAGCCGTCCAGCACCATGTACGTAAACATGGGCATAAAGTGGTGACTCATAGTTTGTTGCCCTGAGAAACAAACATCCAAGAAACATATCTGGCTTGGTCCCATTTCTGTTCACTCTATCCACCTACTCCTATGTGTGGATAGCAAATCTAGTCCTGGTCATACCACTGTGTACGATGTTACCCCTATATTTCCCTTTTCGACCAAGAGACCGGTTGGATGACCAGTCTGTACTACTTTCACCCCCTTTCCTTCCTGTTTGTACCAAGTCCGATGTACATACTAAATTCCCCCACCCCCACTTTATTTCTTGTTTGAACCAAGTATACAAGATTCGACTCCATGAAGTAGCTTTACCTCTAACAATAGAAGAAGAAAAATAGGTGATGTTGGACCATCCGATCGAGAGGGGCTGAGAGGTAGAAAATGATGCACATGCAGCGACGTAGCGAGCTGGGGAAGTAGAGCTAAGGAGGTTTCGAATGAAGATATACCTGAAGGTCATCGGGATGTGGATAGGTGGGCGGCGGAAGGACGGATCCGCCCACAGGCAACGACGAAGGGATCGGAGGACCTCCCACGCCAGCGCTCGGCCAGAGATAATGGTGCGGCCGGCAGTGGGTCTCCTCCCTCGCTATCGACGATGGCCTAAACGCTGCCCCTCCTCCCCTTCACCGATGGAGGGGGATACGTCCGAATCTGTAACCAGCGGTGAGGATAGAAAGTCAGTGTTTTTTGAAGAGAGAAAGACAGTGTTACTACCCCTATCTTGTTTAGATCTGGAGAGGATGGAGTGTGTGAATAGAGCAACCCTAGCAAGCAAGCGCGGAGGCTCCGGCCTATATATACGTAGTGGGGTAGTTTCCCTTTTTCACTCCATCAAAACAATCGTTTAAAATTGTGTACTACTACATGCCAGGTCGCGGTTTTTTTAGTTGTTGATTGTTTTTTGAGATAGCTACCCGCTTGTTCCAAGTGGTGTTATGGTGTGCCAGGTCGCACTTTGTATCGTTCAAGTTTGGTACTACAAGTCCCTCCATTAAATGAACAACCACGCCCTCCTAAAAATTGTGAACAAGCCCACGGCTAAAATTAGCGGAAACGTGGGTTGCCCCAACATGCATTATTATTTATATTTTCTACTCCCTCCATTCCTAAATATAAGTCTTTTTTATTAGCCACACCTAAGGCAAGAATTTTTTATTAGAAGTGAACCCCACATGTCATAGACACAAAAATTGTGGCAAGATTCCCTTAGGCAAGCCAAAGTGTGTCTAACAATTTGAGCAACTCAGGTTAGGCAAGTGTGGCAAGTGTGGGAAAAATAATGTGGCAACATAAGACAAACATAGTCATAATCCAAACAGCCCCGTAATTTTTTGTGACATGCATGAAAATTTGGTTAGTTAAATTTATAGTCAAAATTTGGCAAGGTGCATCAAATCAACACATGCAAGTATCCAAAGGAAAGTTACGGCATGCATGCATGCATTGTAGTCCCTCCGTTTCCAAATATAAGTCTTTTTAGAGATTGCAACAAGTGACTACATACGAAGCAGAATATGTCTACTCCTACATACGAAGTAGCCCATTTGAAATGTGTAAAAAGACTTATATCGTGTGCAGTGCTTTGATGTGTCACATCAACTCGTACAAGACCGAGAAATTTGATTACTACAATGCCCTCTCCCTCGCGAACTGAGCTCCGGTGCCTTAACTGCACCTGCCTTTGGCTGCATGACAGGAGGGCCAACCACCTGTTGGGCCCACCTGTCATAGACGCAAAGGGAGGAGCAGTAAGTAGAAGCTTTCGCTACACGCTATCCCTCCCACACGAGGTGGACGGACATGCAGCAGTGGATTCGATACTGTAGAAGTAGGAGTAACATCATTGTTCGTCTTCTCGAAGAGGCGAAGAGACAAGCGCAACCCGAACGTGGCAGTTGCGAACGCTCGCGTGGTGCGGTTCCTTGGAGCAGGCATATACTAGCCAGGCTGTTGCGTGAGACAAAATTGCTATTTTTTAACAATTAAACTCCATTATCCATTGGTTGATACTCATTCTGCGTAGGTTCACGCGCTTAGCACCGTTTCCTCCTGGGGTCACCAATGTTTATTTGCTAATTAATAGCATTGCATGCAATGAACTAGCCATTGCAAGTCATTAAAAGCATGCACACCTCTCATCTCTTATTGGTTGATATGTCAAGAAACAAGAAACAAGGTAGAAGTTAATGCACCGCGCCTAAGTGTTTTGGGACTATTTGGTTTTCGTAAGATGACTTAGACACCTAGACAAAGGGAGTAGTATAGCCCTGTAAACCGGAAAGGAGTATTTTCCTTTCTAGAGATTTCAACAAGTGACTAGACTACACCGTGTGCATTACTCCCTCCCTTCCGGTTTATAGGGCTCAAATCTCAAATCTCATGAACCAAGGCATTTTGCGATTGGAGGAATGTATCTCGTACTATACAAAACTACCCTAATTAAACTCGTGCATTAATTACGTAGTTCTCTCGTTTTCCTCTCCGCCTTGGTTGCGGTGCACAATATTAAGCACTCCTATATGACTAGACGCTCTATCTACATGCAGGACATTTCAAAGCATCCGGGCCTGCGTGCCATCCACCAAATTACAGCGAGGTGCTACAGTCGAGACTCACCTGTCGCCCCGGTGTGGCCGTCATGACCCATCATATCACAAAACCCACACATTTACTAGCAGTGGTAAGGTGGCCTCCAAGTTGGACTGGACGAAGCAACCATCATTTCACAGCTGGAACGCTCATTCAAGCCCTTTCTTCCCTTTCTTGAAGAAAACCTCACTCCATGCTACTCACTTCTGCCATTTTTCTTCTGTACCGATGAAGGAAAGGTGGGCGAATCAGTTTTGCTGCTATATTTTCATTCCAATAATCTTATTTTTGCGAAGCACCGACCGATTTGCACATCTGATTCTTTTCTCGTTTTCATTGCGATTGTGGATTCCTTTCGATTGATTTTTTTTGTCAGTTCATTGATGGATCCTGGAGCACTAGGCAAAGAGTTGCCGGTGGACAACCCACTGGAGACAGCGATCTCCAGGAAGCGAGCACCGACCAACGAGTTGACCATGTTGGCGGGCTAACCCATGGAGACGAAGAACTCCAAGAAACAAGCACTGTCCAAAGAGTTGAGGACGTTGGCGGACGAACTCCTCAAAGGAAGTTGGAAGAACAGCAAGGGCCCCACCATGCCTACCCAGGAACTCTGATTGCCACCTATGTGAGGCTCAAGACCGAGTTTGAGGGGATAGTCACCGTTGAGAAGCAGTATTTCCCTGGCAAGGTGATGGCCCCCATCGAGGACGAGGAGATGGCCCCCGGAGGGATGAGTTCCCCCGGTGAGCTGCACAAGGTAAAAAATAATTTCTTATTACCATAGTTGTGGTTTTTGATTATTTGCAATGTTCTTGCTAATATGTTAGGGTTGTGCAGGTGCTGGTGGTTGTCCTTAATGATTCCGATGTCGTGGCCGGTCCTGTTGGCATCGCCATGGAGATCGATTCCGATGCCGCTGTCCATCCCGTGGACATCGCCCTAGAGATCGATTCCGATGTCACGGTCAGTCCTATGGACATCGCCCCAGAAATCGATTCCCATGCCATTGTCCGTGCTGTGGTCATTGCCCGAGAGATCGATGACAAGAAATAGTTGGTCACGCTAATCCTTCAGGGTAGTTTGCATTGCCCTGTGTTTAATTACCAAAACGATGCGTGTTATCAAACCATCTTAGGGCTAGTGCACTGTCTTGTGTGGGCTGATCTTGCTACTTTTGTTTGATAGTGAATCATGTGATGAATCATGCGAACCCTCTCCGAGTTATGGAAAATTGATGTATCCTCACCAGCTTTTGAAGTAATATATGGCATGCTTAGATGTAAGTTTGAACTGTTTATCATATCAGCAGGGCTTGTTTGATGATTCTTGGTGTTAGTAGGCTAGCTATTGTGCGAGCTATAGTACTTGCAAAACACTCACCGAAGAGAAACGTTGGGGCTGATGAGCTCGTGGTACGCTTATACTTATCCCTCGTCGATCGACCAATAGCCCTAGCTCCTAAAATTGTAGGCTTAGCAATATATCAGACAATAGTCGACATACATTCAGGCCTCATTTGTTTAAGAGGGTAGGAAAATCGTAGCAAAAGTACACAGAACGTGCAACACAAAATCATAGCAGTGCAGAGACGTACTCCCTTCGTTCCAAAATACTCCCTCCTTTCGGGTTTACAGGGCTCAATTCAAAAATCTCACCAACCAAGGTAGATGATGAGTGGTGGAATACTTTTTGTAGTTTGCAAAAGCACCTAATTAATGCTCTTGTTTTCCTCAAAAAATTATGTTTACCAATGTATTAATTGCAATGCATGCATGCATAAAGTACATGCATTGGTCAATTTTCTCTTAATATTTGCATGCAATGATTTAATGCACCTTGGAATCCGAACATGTAATGGGGAACAACCATATTGAGCCTTATAAAATGGAAAAACTGAAATTTTGAGATAAGCCCTATAAACCAGAAATGAGGGAGTAGATGACCTAGGTGGGCTAGTTTGGCCTAGTGGGTTTCAGTGATATGACGTGGTACAGTGCCGTCCAGTCTTCGCGTGTGGTAGCAGTATTGCGGGTATAGTAAGTTTTCTTGAAGAAGTGGAACTCAACGAAGTCATGATGGTTCCTTCTTCCGAACAACTTACAGTGGGAAAGGTTGGGCCTGTGATACGACCGGGGTAGACCAGGATAATTTTGTGCATGGCAGGTGGACCAGGATAAAGTCGACGTCCCACATGTCGGCGAATGAAAGTATTCTTTCCGATATAGAGGACGCGCAATGAGTATTCATTGTTTATTTTTGATGAAAGCTATTGTCTCCATTGTTACGACGGAGGAGTGTGAAACACGGAAGCCCAGTGAAATTGCAAGACAACGCGTGTCCCCTCTAGTGAGCGGCGTGCGAGACGGACTGTCGGGGTTGCCACGCATATGAGTCATAAGTGTGCCGCCTTTTCCTTTAGAACTTGCGAAGCGTAACATTTTCGCAGAATCGATCGATAGAAATCCTGAACAAAATGACGAGGGCAGTGCTTTCCTGCTCATTAGGCGGGCTAGTTCGAGTGATAAGACGTGCTACAATGCCGTCCACTTGCTCCACTTTTATGTAAGCAAGACTTTACACTCTTATGCGGGAGGAGTGCGAAACACCGCGGATCTGATTTTGATCGAGGGATAACTGTTCCCTGCCAAATAATGGAGGATTGTTACCGATTATAGCATGATAGTTAGGGCATCTCCAGCACTGGCCCACAAATTTACACCGGCGTCTATCCGAGGACACTGATGGATGCCATCCGATGCTGCCCGCAAACCTTTCGACAACTATATGAACTAACCGGACAAAATTCGTGCAAACAAAGAAAATTTCAAATTAACCGGATGAAATTCATTACATTTAGAAAACTTTTCCTACAAACTGGACGAAATTCATTACATATTTCGCACAAACCGTACTAAAACCTACTGTAAACCTAATCTAAACGATCGCCGGCGCCCGACCACCATGTCCGGCCATGAACCCGAGAAAGCCGACCATTGCCTTTGCCTCCTCCTCATCCGCCTCGATAACCTCCTCCTCCGAAGCACAAGGTTCTAAAGATTTCCACCTCCACGTCGCCGTCAAGCGGCTAACCAGCCACCGATGTTTACCCCACCAAGCTTGGCGTCGACTGAGTGGAGTAGCGGTGGCCTTCCCGGGACCAGAGCGGCGGTGACCTACCGTGTACTACTCTTCCTCGCTGCCGGCAGCGCCCGCGCACGCGCGCCGGCTTAGTGGTCGTGGCGGCGGAGGGTGGCCGGGGGGGTGCTGATGATCTCCTTCGTTTGCTCTTGCGACAGTACATCGAAGAGAGTTTTGGAGCGCACCCAGAGCGGAGCCGCCGATGTCCCTCGTCTGCTCCTGCGGCAGTATGTCCAAGAGAGCTTCGAAGCGCCAGGAGGCCATGGTTGAAGTGGTGCCGACAGAAGGAAGGGACCGGAGGAGAATAAGTGTGGGTCTTTGGCTATGGCTGGGAGCTGGGGCTCAAGTTAATATAGCTGGCGAATGGCAATGAGCCGCGGCAGACGGATGGACAACAGGCGTCGGAGTAGGTTCGTCGGACGTGAATGCATACGCTGCTTCAGTGACTTAACTTCAGATGCATTTGGGTTACTGACATGTGGGCCCAACGGGCATTTGGCCCGCATGTCAGTGACACACCAATTGCACCTGAAGTTTGTCGGATTTCGGGTTCCAGCAGACCCTTGAGGTTCGAACACTGGGGTGCACGCGGAGATCACACCCCCAGCCTACCCATGTCTCACCGCCTCGCCAGGATCCAGACTACACGAAGAACAACACAAGGGACACGAGATTTATACTGGTTCAGGCCACCATTGTGGTGTAATACCCTACTCTAGTTTGTGGTGTGGTGGATTGCCTCTGGGGCTGATGAGGAACAGTACAAGGGAAGAACAGCCTCGCGATGGTCTGTTCTTGGTTGGTGCGATGAACTACTGGGGGAAGTTCAGTCGCCTCTCTCTATGTGTCTTGGATGCGGATCCGATGCCTCTACCCTGTGGGTGGCTAGTCCTATTTATAGGCAAAGGCCCCGGGCCTCTTCCCAAATATTGAGCGGGAAGGGCGCCAACAACTGGCCATTTTGAAGGGGAACATCTAGTACACTTATCCTGACTAAAGTTGGTCCTCGCCTGCCAAAGGCCCTGACGATGACGCTGGCTTGGGCTCCACAATGACCTCTATTCTGCCGTCCTGCTGGTCTTGGTCTCGTTGCACCGAAATGGTTGCCTTTGCTTGATACCCTTGCCTGCGCTTGCCCCCTTTGCACCAAAGGGGAAACAAGGACTCTGCGCAGGCCGGCGCCTGCCTGGCGCCCGCCTGGCCTTGGTCGTCATGGCTTGCGTCACGGGCACCTCGTGAGGTACCCCGCCTTGATCTCTCCGCCTCCTCGTGAGCCAGCCTGACGAGGCCGTGCCTGAGGAAGCCTCCTGTCGTCCGCCCCGCAAGGCTTGGCCCCTCGCGAGGGTTTTGAGCATGTGCTGATGAAGATGGGCCGTACTGGGCCACTCCTTGAGCCACGCCGTAGGCCGCAGGCAGGGAAGTCTGGGTACCCCCATTCCCAGAACACCGACAAAGTTAAGTCCCGTGAATGCAGCATTGACATTCTGGAGAGACGGTGACCGTTTCAGGCAGGAAGCGCGCGCTAGTGATGGAAGGGGTTTCGGTGTGCAGTGGCACTAAGATCGGTCGCTCACGATAGTACATACTCTGTACCATACTACCATAGTACCCTCTCTAGCTTAGTCTGTTTTACAGATTGTCGTTGTGATGGATGATATACATGAGCAAGGCGGTCCGAGTATGACCGTTGGTGTTGAGCCAGGTGAATACATGCTCGGCGTTCGCGTAGGCCTCCATCAAACGTCTAAACAATAATGTCAAGCACCGCCAGGGCGCGCAGGTGATGGGCTCTCCGTTTCCGTTACGCCATGAGCAGGACTTTGATGTAGAGGGCGACGTGCATGCATTAGCATGCTTCGACAGCGTGAGCGCGAGTGTCTGACGCGAAGTATTTCATTTTCATTTGGCTGATGAGGGTGCGTTGCAGCAACAAGTTCGTGGTTTGATTCCCCACATACGCATAATATTGGTTTTTACATTATTTCTTTCTCATTTGACAAGTAGGCCCGTGTAGATAGATAAAGAACATGAGTTGATGAGGCGCATGCGGACTGTTTGACTGGTCAGCCAGGCAAATACGGAGCTATACGCTGAGCTACTGACCGTATAATCACCATATCTCATATACAATGATCAAAGTGAGCTATCAAGACAAGTTTGATGACCGCCAATGCATTTTACTCGGTAATAAATGACCAGGATTGAAGGGGAATCCAAACTTGCTTTGTCTTCTATCCTTGAGCTCTTGACAAACTAACGCACTATACGGTTGTCCGGCCACTCCACCCCAGAGCTCTCACCAAGCGTCGTTCATGCCACCGCGCCGCACACTAACGGTAAGGCAGCGATGGCATCCCGCCGCGCCGAGTTCCTCGCCGCCCACGACCGCACACAAAATGGTAGGGAAGCGATGGCATCCCGCCGTGCCGAGTTCATCGCCGCTCGCGACCTCACAACTATGTGGGAGGAATTTGAAGATGCCATGGCCGAATGGGTGGTAGAGCAAGAGGCAGCCAAAGCCGCACAGAGGGAGCGGAAAAGTCAGAAAGCACTCAAGAAAAGAGAGGCCCACTGCCGCAAGAAACAAAAGGACGCACGCGCTGCTGAGGAGAGGTCGGTGGAGATCCAAGCACGGTGGGGTGTCGCCGACAAAGCCGGGAAGGAGAACGACGGTGTCTGGCCAGCATGTGAGAAGTAGTAGTACTAGTAGTTAGTGTGTGTGTCTGTGTCTGAGTACGAGCATGTACCAGTACTACTAGTTACTACTGTAGTTTTTAGAGCAAATTACCAGTAAATTAGCCTAGACTAAATGGAAAAATTCCTATCCTAAGCATCAAATGGCATCTCTTTCTCTATAGGAATTGAGATGCATGTCATCTCAGTTACTATGATTTTCATATTCCTATCCTATGAACGAAAGGAGGCCTCTGTTGGAGTAACTACTGTAGCTAGCAGTACTGCTGGTACAGTAGTTTTCTTCAAGAAGCAGAATTCAACGAAGTCATGATGGTTCCTTCGTCCGAGCAACTTCAAAGTGGTAAGTGGGCCTGTGATTTGATGGCTCATTAGTCATTGTTACTACGGCGCGATGACCTGGGTGACTCTCCATTGGAGTTCTACGTGCATGGCAAGTGGACCAGGATGGTCGACGTCCCACATGTTGGCGAACGGAAGTATTCTTTCCGCTAGATCATGTGATCGATAGGCTTTCAATTATTTTCAAGCCAGTTCCACTTTCCCGATATATATATCGTGGTTATGGTGTACCCCTGTTATGTACACTATGATCTGCCTAGTTGCTGTCTGCTCTTGTTATCATGGTTTGGCAATAAACTCTCTATATAGTATATTATGAACCTATCATCTGCCAGCTATCCTTACTTCTGGAGCCTATTTTTTGTGTACTTGTGCCAGATTATATAAATGCACGCACCATATTACAGCACACATGAGCTCTCTCATCAGAATCCAGTGATAGCACACAAGTGTTTACAGGGGCGCCCCTATATTAGAATATCATCTGCATTGGAAAGATAATCTCACAACTATTTATGTTTTCATGGTTCTCAGATATGATACGCAATTATAGTGAATATTAGAATCTGCGCATCAAAAGAATATTGTGGAACACTGCAATGACTTACAAAATTGCCACCAAGGCATTGAGTGCCATTCTGGAAGCAATGAAACTCGTACGCTCCCCACCTGTTGATTCTTCTTAAGAATATCATCCTAATGACTATTCTAACCTCGAGGAGTCAAAGGTAGATGGCATGTCTTGTTCACCCATCAAGCTGCCTGTTCTAATTTGGCAAGGTTTTATCTATTGCGCGTATCTTGCATATGTTGTCTTGCATTTCTCTACTTTGTTGCACCACCATCTTCTTAGTTTACTCATCATATAACTCGAGATGCCATGCCCATCCATTATCAATACATATTCCATCTGTCATCATACCATGTTTTTCCACTCAAATGTTGTTCTTGTGCATCAGATATCAAAAAGGAAGAGGGTGATTGCCAAACCTGAAGGAGCACCAGCGAAGTCCTTGAAAACGTGGTGGTACCGGAGAAATCAGACAACGCCCCACTTATATTAGTTGTACAACCAGTGACACAAAACATAGGACCGACTCTAGCAGACTGTACCCATACTTCACTGGCCACACCACTAGCCCCACCACACAGGACCTGCACTCCAGCAAAAGGTATACCGATTTCATTTGCCATAGCACCACCCGTACCATAGAAAAATCCCACTCCAGCAAAAAGTACAGCAAGTCCACCGGCCGAAGACCTATCCCAACTGCAGAGACGGCCAATTCCTGCAGATTGGAACCCCATTCCATTTATTCCCAGTTTAAAAGACAATGCTTTCAATGTTGTTAGGGAGTATGTGCATATATTCCCATCATGGGAAGATTATAGTGAAGACAAACACCATTTTCAGATCTTCCTGTCCAACTTACGTGTAAGTGCTATTATTCATGGTTATTATTTTCT
This sequence comes from Triticum aestivum, assembly GCF_018294505.1. Lineage (NCBI taxonomy): Eukaryota > Viridiplantae > Streptophyta > Magnoliopsida > Poales > Poaceae > Triticum > Triticum aestivum. The sequence goes on from NC_057813.1 coordinate 156,885,061, forward strand.
TGTTTTCTGCTGATCGAACACATCAATGATTTACATTACATTGTTGTAACTAGGCGAGGGTCAATCTGGATAGTCATGACGAGCAAAGCTTGCTTGTGCTTTTCAAGGAAGCATTGCAGCAGTATCGGTGTTACCTGAGGAAATCACACTTTGATGGCAAGTCTATAAACGAATTTTCGGTGAAGTCTCCTGTGCTAAATTTAGAAGACATTGAATGGAAAAACCTTGTTATGCACTGGTCTCGTTCCCAGGATGAGGTATTGTCTATGAAATCACCTGAGAATTTGAACTTCTACTTTTTTGCGTGTGCCTTACGGATCTCTTTTGCAGGAAAATTGCTCAAAGAAGAATTCCGGTTTGAAAAGAATGACAGGATATCGCAAATATGTTGCCCGCTGCTTTGCTCTTGTTAGTACCTGTTGTCCTGTATCACTGTACTTGCATACATACCTGGTTCATTATGTGTGACGCCCGGGTATTTAAGCTACAGTGAACCTCTGCTAATGATGCCACGTCACCTCGTTTACTGTTGCTAATCTCGCGTCGGTTCGAAACTTTTCAAATTAAAAATTTAAATATTGTCAAACATCAAAAGTTTTCAAACATCAAAACAAAAATGTTCGGTCTGTGCCAAAAATGGCATAGGTAATTATAGTGCAGTAAACACATTTTTATAAAATGCCTAAATACTTTTAAATGAATTAAAACAGAAAACAAATAATAAAAGAAAATACAAAAGGTAAAAAAAACGAAACAAAAGAAAAGGGACCCCCCCAATGGGCCAACCGGCCCAGCTGACAGCCAGGCCAGCCCACTGGCCCAGCCGTCCGACCCGCCCCACTCCCTTATCCCCTCACACCCGCAAACCCTAACCCCCCACCCACCCCC
>NC_057813.1:156886243-156886889 GCF_018294505.1 Triticum aestivum
CCCTCCCCCGTTCTGGATCGGGGCACGAACCCGCCGACGCCACGACGCCGTCGCCGACCACGGTCGCCGGAGCCGCCCCCTCGTCTACCTCCACCTCGTCGGGCGCCTTGTCACCCTCCTCCCGAGAGCCAGTCACCGGAGCTCCTCTGCCTCATCCCCCTTGATGGATCTGCTCGTGCCCGAGGACGCCGCCCACATCGCCCGTCGCCGGAACCTCCCCACCGACCTGCCTCCTCCTCATCGCCGGCCTGCCTCCTCCTCATCGTCGGCCTGCCTCCTCCTCATCGCCGGCCTGCTTCCCCTCCAGCGCCGTCGTCCCCGTCTCCTCCCCGAGCCCACTGCCACGTCCCTACGAATCACGGTGAGGCTCCGGCCTCTTCCCACTCCCCTCTCCCCATGTTGGACGTCGCCGTGACTGTCGTCCGCGTCCTCCCGTTGCCGCGCCCACTACCGCTCGCAGCTCCGGCCGGCCCATACTGGCCTCACCCCACATCGTCTGCGCGCGCGCCCGCCGTGGCCGCGTTTGGTCACCAGACCACACCGCCTCGCCCGCCCGTTGCCGTGCTCCGGCACCCCGGAGCCCCTCTACCCCCTGCGGCCATCGGCCAGCGCCCGCGTGCGCGCTCGACACGCCGGGCCCGCGCCT
>NC_057813.1:156886899-156887224 GCF_018294505.1 Triticum aestivum
TCGTCGGGCGCCTTGTCACCCTCCTCCCGAGAGCCAGTCACCGGAGCTCCTCTGCCTCATCCCCCTCGACGGATCTGCTCGTGCCCGAGGACGCCGCCCACATCGCCCGTCGCCGAAACCTCCCCGCCAGCCTACCTCCTCCTCATCGTCGGCCTACCTCCTCCTCATCGCCGGCCTGCTTCCCCTCCAGCGCCGTCGTCCCCGTCTCCTCCCCGAGCCCACTGCCACGTCCCTATGAATCACGGCGAGGCTCCGGCCTCTTCCCACTCCCCTCTCCCCATGTTGGACGTCGCCGTGACTGTCGTCCGCGTCCTCCCGTTGCCGC
>NC_057813.1:156887234-156894528 GCF_018294505.1 Triticum aestivum
GCCCCGCCTCCATCGTGCCCGCTCGTCGCCGTCCTTGCCCGGCTCCACGAGCGCACGCCCCCTGCCTCCCTGCGTCGCCGGCACCCCACCGTGCCCCGCCAGTCCCGCCCCCGCGGTTGGCCTGGGCGGGTGCCGTATCAGGCACCCACGCGCCCGTGCCCGCATCGGCCCCCTGGGCAAATGACACGTGGGGCCCAGCCCCCAGAACGGTCTTAAAAAAAGGGAATTTAAAAAGATAATAATAATAAAAGAAAATTTATTTAATAAAATTAATAATTACTTAATTAATTAGTTGATTAATCATGTTTAATTAATCTAATTAACTAGTTAGTTTAATTAAATAGTAATTAGTTTAACTAAACCCTAATTAACCTAAAAGAGAGTATGACAGGTGGGTCCCACTGGACCCACACGTCAGTTTGACTAGTCAACACCTCTGTTGACTGCTGATGTCAGCATGTCATCATGCTGATGCCATAAATCCATTTTCGAATTAATTTAAATAATTAATTAAATTCCAGAAATCAATAAAATATTTAGAAAATCATATCTTTTAATCCGTAAATCGGATTAAAATATTTTCAACATGAAAGTTTCTTAGAACGACGAGACGAATCCGGATACGCAGCCCGTTCATCTGCCACACAGCCCTAACATATCAAACTCGCAACTTTCCCCCCTCTGGCTCCTTTGCCCGAAAACACGTAACACCGGGAATACTTTCCCGGATGTTTTCCCCTTCGCCAGCATCACCTCATACTAAGTTAGGACACACCTAGCACCGCTCATTGTCACGTCACGCATCGTCGTGTTTATGTTTGCATTGTATTCATTGTTTCTTCCCCCTCTTATCTCTGGTAGACTACGAGACCGACGCTGCTGCTGCCCAGTTCGACTACGGAGTTGACGACCCCTCTCTCTTGCCAGAGCAACCAGGCAAGCCCCCCCCCCTTGATCACCAGATATCGCCTATTCTCCTCTATATTGCTTGCATTAGAGTAGTGTAGCATGTTACTGCTTTCCGTTAATCCTATTCTGATGCATAGCCTGACATTGTTGCTACATCTGTTGATACCTTACCTGCAATCCTAAATACTTAGTATAGGATGCTAGTTTATCATCATTGGCCCTACATTCTTGTCAGTCTGCCTTGCTATACTATTGGGCCGTGATCATTCGGGAGGTGATCACGGGTATATACTATACATACATACATACATACTATACAGATGGTGACTAAAGTCGGGTCAGCTCGATGAGTACCCGCAAGTGATTCTGATGAGGGGGCTGAAAGGACAGGTGGCTCCATCCCGGTAGAGGTGGGCCTGGGTTCCCGACGGCCCCCGGCTGTTACTTTGTGGCGGAGCGACAGGGCAGGTTGAGACCATTTGGGCCTGGCCCTGGTCGGCGTTCGCGGATACTTAACATGCTTAACGAGATCTTGGTATTTGATCTGAGTCTGGCCATTTGGTCTATACGCACTAACCATCTACGTGGGAGTAGTTATGGGTATCCCGGCGTCGTGGTATCAGCCGAAGCACTTCAGACATCAGCGACGGAGCGGCGCGCGCCGGATTGGACTGGAACGCCTGCTAGGCTAGGTCTGCTTCCGGCCGCCCTCGCAACGTGCAGGTGTGCTATGGGCGATGGGCCTAGACCCCTGTGCGCTTAGGTTTAGACCGGCGTGCTGGCCTCTCTGTTTTGCCTAGGTGGGGCTGCGACGTGTTGATCTTCCGAGGCCGGGCATGACCCAGGAAAGTGTGTCCGGCCAAATGGGATCAAGCTTGTTGGGTAAGTTGGTGCACCCCTATAGGGAAGTTAATCTATTCGAATAGCCGTGATCTTCGGTAACAGGAGGACTTGGAGTTGTACCTTGACCTTATGACAGCTAGAACCGGATACTTAATAAAACACACCCTTCCAAGTTCCACAGACAATCCGGTGATTGCTTTTCCACAGGGCGACGAGGGGAGGATCGCCGGGTAGGATTATGCTATGCGATGCTATTGGAGATGCTACTGGAGATGCTACTTGGAGATGCTACTTAGAGATGCTACTTGGAGGACTTCAATCTACTCTCTTCTACATGCTACGAGACGGAGGCTGCCAGAAGCGTAGTCTTCGATAGGACTAGCTATCCCCCTCTTATTCTGGCATTCTGCAGTTCTGTCCACCGATATGGCCTCCTTACACATATACCCATGCATATGTAGTGTAGTTCCTTGCTTGCGAGTACTTTGGATGAGTACTCACGGTTGCTTTCTCCCCCCCTTTTCCCCTTTTCCTTTCTTTCTGGTTGCCGCAACCAGATGCTGGAGTCCAGGAGCCAGACGCCACCGTCGATGACGACTACTACGCTGGAGGTGCCTACTACTACGTGCAGCCCGCTGATGACGACCAGGAGTAGTTAGGAGGATCCCAGGCAGGAGGCCTGCGCCTCTTTCGATTTGTATTCCAGTTTGTGCTAGCCTTCTTAAGGCAACTTGTTTAACTTATGTCTGTACTCAGATATTGTTGCTTCCGCTGACTCGTCTATGATCGAGCACTTGTATTCGAGCCCTCGAGGCCCCTGGCTTGTATTATGATGCTTGTATGACTTATTTATGTTTTAGAGTTGTGTTGTGATATCTTCCCGTGAGTCCCTGATCTTGATCGTACACATTTGCGTGCATGATTAGTGTACGATTGAATCGGGGGCGTCACAAGTTGGTATCAGAGCCGACTGCCTGTAGGAATCCCCCTTTCCAACTCCTTGGCCGAAGTTGAGTCTAGTCGTTGAAAAACTTTTACTAACATGGCTCTGTGGCTTACGGGCCCACGTCGCCATTGGGTGGTATTAGGATCTTTTACTCCTTGACCTTTACTCTGGGACTCTGATCTCTCCTCTATTCGGGTTAAATGAATTTTTATAAATCTAACATTAGGATCTCGTTATCAGTTTCACCCGGAGAGCCCCTTATTACTGATGATCGTCTGCTGCACCAGAAGACCTTGAAGATGCTCTCTGCTGTTAACTCGAGAACTTATGTTCATCGCTTTTGCAATTCCCCTTCCACCGTAAACCCTTATGGATAACTACTTGCAGTTGTTATTCTTACATTCATCCCGAGTTGGTCTTGTTATTACAAGATACCCCGTAACATTCGTCGTTGTTTGATAATCCTTTGAGCTTACTGCCCTGCTGTTCTTTGTCACCTGAATACCCCTACAGTTAATTCTCGCACTTATCGAGTATCCGCTCATCCCCCAGTTGATCATGTGTTTCACAAAAGTCTTTGAAATACCATTCGATCTTCTGAAAATCCTCAGCAACCTATTGCTCTGGAATTTCTTGTTTGCTTTCATTATGATTAATCCCATAAGTCTGGTAATCTTATTGGCATCCATTGTCATTATCTTTTGAGTCCGTTGATTCAATATGTTGCGAATGCTTGCAATCCTCAATCAGATCCTAGAATCCATCCTTCTGGCTCAGACGCCATTTTTAAACATGAGCTGGGTCTCGACCAATCAAGTTGCCGTTGATTGTAACCCCCTATGTCTCTTCGGCTATCCATCTATGATCAGAGCGTCTGCTTCTGATCCTTTGTTTTGGAAATCATAATTCCTTTGTTATCTAAGCATCAAATTATTTAGATGTTCCATAATATGATGTCCATGCGTTCTTTCTTCCTCTGATTGAGTACCGATACTCACACCAGCTCCGTTGTGGATCGCCCGATCCATTGTTGGATTTTATCCGACTGTGTCATTCATATTCAATCACCTTGTGAGTTCTTCCCCTGATACATAGTGCCTCCGGTAAATTGTATCATCTACTTGGCCAACCATGCTCTACTTTCGAGCTGGTGGTATTTACTATTGAAGTTTGTGGTATATGTTCGTAAGATGCCCTGATGGGTTGAACCTATGCCTTCCTTACTATGTGTGAACTCGGAAGTTTTCACGGGTCATACTCATCTGGTATTTCACCAGGTAAAACTTTCAACACTAATGCCTTTATCAAAGCGAGGAGTGAATGGAAGGTTATACATTGAAGAAGTGGGAGTCGACCTTGAACTTTGTGTTCATGCCCATGGACACGATGTAGATCCTATCCCAGAAGCTTCTTGTAATAATAGCTATTTCCTTGATATAATATCCTTTGGTTTCGTTGAATTGATCCTTTGCAATCATGGTTCCGACCATATGTTCTTCTTTGATCCAATTCCCGGGCAAGTTTAAGCGCTTGTCTTCTGTGGATCAATACCCCAGTCCAACCCTTACTTTGATCTACCGTCGAGTATTACCCCCCTGGTATCTCGAGATTATCACAAAATTCCATAACTTCTTATGAGTTCTCCATCAAGTGCTACCTTCCCACTGATTCCAATTTTTCACGGGCTCTGAGTTATTAAACACTCATAGACACCGATAACTGAACCGAGTCCGCACTGCGGTTCAACAACTCTTCAGTAAGCTTCTATAAGTACGAGTTTGTACCCGATCACGCCATTCCTAGCCTGTTTGGCTATATCGTTGTCGTGATGATTCTAACTATGCTACCTGGTCCTTCTTCCCAGAGCACAATTTTTTGACGATGAGCTAAGCTTACGTCGATCTTTCCTCATCATATCATTTCGCTTTGGATAGCAAGCTTGCTTTGGAGTTTGTGTCGTACCCTCGGTTCCATTAACCTTTCGCTTCATCATTCCTTTGACTTGATGTCATCGCCGATCTATTACATCTTCGTGGAGCCTCTCGACAAAATTTGTCGTGATCATCATCAACATCTTGACTCCTCCCTGGATATCAATTGAATTCATGATGAAAAATACCATCCTTGCCCTTGATGATTTGTGTTGTCATCGACCATTTTAATGCCTCCCCTCCAACACAAACTTGTTCGTGTGCTGTGTTATACCTTGAGTTCCTTGCTATCCAGCCTTTGTTCGTAATTACCTTGGAGTATTACCATCTCTTTTGTCAAGAATGTGGTGAGAATTTCACCACCTCTTAAGAATTCTTGATATAATAATACTTCTCGCCATCTCCGTTCATTCGTTGGACCCTGTATTGTTTTTTTACTGGAATACCGACAATTGAGCTATGACGTGTGAATTCAAAACTTCTAGCAACCCTATTGCTTTGGAGTGAATGGGCGATAGTTTGATTCTAAGTCTTCCGATAATTGAATCACCATTCTAACATTGGTCGTGCAACCCAGCCCATATTTCGGGTGCACCTTTCAACCAATGTTTAATTATGTATGTTTTCCTCGAGCATACCTCACTATATCATTTAATCTGACAAAGGTTATCTCCTTGTTCAGATAATCATGGAAATCCTTTTTTTTAATCCCAATGGAAAGTTGCTGAGTCCATCAGCCACCTCCTCACCCTCTCCTTGATTTAATGATGAACTCTTGTTTTGGAACTCTCTTCCATAGTTCGTTCCCCGAGAGTCTTACAATGTCACCTCGTTAATTTGTGCCGCACCTTTTCTTCTCAGGCATCCTAAGCCTGAGGTATCCCAACACCAATCAGATCTAAATCTCGGTCAGATATGATGGTTGGAACATATTTCCAAGAGTATAACAATGGTCTTTATGTGACCCAGTAAGGTGATGTCGTGCCTAGCACACCTGGCCGGAGGCCCTATTGTTATAGTTTCCGTTTAACAAGGTTATCTATTCTTCCATGAGGATGTGGTTAGACTTATTCTATAAGTTGTTCCTGATGAATCCTTTGAGTATTAAAGTCTGATTTTTTTAAAAGACCATGTCAATGCTATCTTGAAGCATGTCCATGGTACTCTGATTTTCAACAAAAACATTTGAAGCCCAATGCTAAATGTTTCCTGCTCGATTATCGAAACACCGCTGTATGGGTATGGTCATCAAATTCCTCTCCCCTTACCTAAATGGTTATCCACTCTATATCCTGTCATGGATATCTTGCTCTGCTTGTCCTTGGGAAGGATATGCCCCCGAAATGTGTTTAAACACATTTTTCCTTTCCATTGTTCTGTTTAACCTGGTAATCACCTTTCCTTTCCTTTGGTTTGCTTAACCCTTCTTGTGATCTATATTATATAAGTAGTAGTAATCTTCTGCTTATGTAAAACACGTTAGAGTACAACCGTGCCAGTAAGACCCTGTTTCTACTGTTGATGACATTTCGGTAGCCACCGACGGACGGGAACTTTGCCTATTGGCCCGCCTCGTTCAACGAGCAGGAAAATGGTTCTCTTCGTCCCTCGCCCCTGGTATCAATATTGTTGCCAACATAAGTGATAGCCTACCCTCTGACATGTCTTGCTATCATGACCGTGCAAGATGTCAACGCCCTTCTTACTTTAACCCACATGGTGGGCCCATAACCCACAGTTCCACAGGATCAAAAGCCGACTCTCCGGTAAACCCCCTGTTGCCAAGGTTGTTCCTCGCGCGTGGCCTCGTAAGTAATTTACGAACCACCTTCCGAGAGATCATCAGTTCTGCTATCAGACGCAATACTTATTCCCATTGCTCTTAGCCCCTTTCACACCTTGTTTCAGGCAACGAACGATTGCCTATGTGCTTGAAACTTCTATTTTGCACCTTCTTACTTTGCTCACGATATTTTCTTAAGTTTCAATTCGAGAGTCGCTATCCGCCACCCTCCCCGATGTTAACGACCAGATAGTTGACCTTGCAGAGGTCCGTACTCCCGGAATGCCCACCCTTTATCCTTTCCGTAAGTACGATGAAGATCCCGAAGAAAGGATGTGTACTACATCATGATGGCCTGATGCAGAGAAATGAAGACATCAACATAATGGATCGACCGCTTCGAGAAGAGCAACCAAGACCGAGAAGATCCGTTAGAATACCGTAACCAGAACTTTCCCCCTTACTCCCCTCTTAAATCTCGGGATGAGATTTCTTGTAGTGGAGGAGAATTGTGATGCCCGGGTATTTAAGCTACAGTGAACCTCTGCTAATGATGCCACGTCACCTCGTTTACTGTTGCTAATCTCGCGTCGGTTCGAAACTTTTCAAATTAAAAATTTAAATATTGTCAAACATCAAATGTTTTCAAACATCAAAACAAAAATGTTCGGTCTGTGCCAAAAATGGCATAGGTAATTATAGTGCAGTAAACACATTTTTATAAAATGCCTAAATACTTTTAAATGAATTAAAACAGAAAACAAATAATAAAAGAAAATACAAAAGGTAAAAAAATGAAACAAAAGAAAAGGGAGCCCCCCCCCAATGGGCCAACCGGCCCAGCTGACAGCCAGGCCAGCCCACTGGCCCAGCCGTCCGACC
>NC_057813.1:156894809-156904472 GCF_018294505.1 Triticum aestivum
CCCTCCCCCGTTCTGGATCGGGGCACGAACCCGCCGACGCCACGACGCCGTCGCCGACCACGGTCGCCGGAGCCGCCCCCTCGTCTACCTCCACCTCGTCGGGCGCCTTGTCACCCTCCTCCCGAGAGCCAGTCACCGGAGCTCCTCTGCCTCATCCCCCTTGATGGATCTGCTCGTGCCCGAGGACGCCGCCCACATCGCCCGTCGCCGGAACCTCCCCACCGACCTGCCTCCTCCTCATCGCCGGCCTGCCTCCTCCTCATCGTCGGCCTGCCTCCTCCTCATCGCCGGCCTGCTTCCCCTCCAGCGCCGTCGTCCCCGTCTCCTCCCCGAGCCCACTGCCACGTCCCTACGAATCACGGTGAGGCTCCGGCCTCTTCCCACTCCCCTCTCCCCATGTTGGACGTCGCCGTGACTGTCGTCCGCGTCCTCCCGTTGCCGCGCCCACTACCGCTCGCAGCTCCGGCCGGCCCATACTGGCCTCACCCCACATCGTCTGCGCGCGCGCCCGCCGTGGCCGCGTTTGGTCACCAGACCACACCGCCTCGCCCGCCCGTTGCCGTGCTCCGGCACCCCGGAGCCCCTCTACCCCCTGCGGCCATCGGCCAGCGCCCGCGTGCGCGCTCGACACGCCGGGCCCGCGCCTCGGCCGCGCTCACTGCGGCCCCGCCTCCATCGTGCCCGCTCGTCGCCGTCCTTGCCCGGCTCCACGAGCGCACGCCCCCTGCCTCCCTGCGTCGCCAGCACCCCACCGTGCCCCGCTAGTCCCGCCCCCGTGGTTGGCCTGGGCGGGTGCCGTATTAGGCACCCACGCGCCGTGCTCGCATCGGCCTCCTGGGCAAATGACACGTGGGGCCCAGCCCCCAGAACGGTCTTAAAAAAGGGAATTTAAAAAGATAATAATAATAAAATAAAATTTATTTAATAAAATTAATAATTACTTAACCTAAAACAGAGTATGACAGGTGGGTCCCACTGGACCCACACGTCAGTTTGACTAGTCAACACCTCTGTTGACTGCTGACATCAGCATGACATCATGCTAATGCCATAAATCCATTTTTGAATTAATTTAAATAATTAATTAAATTCTAGAAATTAATAAAATATTTAGAAAATCATATCTTTTAATCCGTAACTCGGATTAAAATATTTTCAACATGAAAGTTGCTTAGAACGACGAGACGAATCCGGATATGCAGCCGTTCGTCTGCCACACACCCCTAACATATGAAACTCGCAACTTTCCCCCCTCCGGCTCCTTTGCCCGAAAACACGGAACACCGGGAATACTTTCCCGGATGTTTTCCCCCTTCGCCGGCATCACCTCATACTGAGTTAGGACACACCTAGCACCGCTCATTGTCACGTCACGCATCATCGTGTTTATGTTTGCATTGTATTCATTGTTTCTTCCCCCTCTTATCTCCGGTAGACTACAAGACCGACGCTGCTGCTGCCCAGTTCGACTACGGAGTTGACGACCCCTCTCTCTTGCCAGAGCAACCAGGCAAGCCCCCCCCTTGATCACCAGATATCGCCTATTCTCCTCTATATTGCTTGCATTAGAGTAGTGTAGCATGTTACTGCTTTCCGTTAATCCTATTCTGATGCATAGCCTGACATTGTTGCTACATCTGTTGATACCTTACCTGCAATCCTAAATACTTAGTATAGGATGCTAGTTTATCATCATTGGCCCTACATTCTTGTCAGTCTGCCTTGCTATACTATTGGGCCGTGATCACTCGGGAGGTGATCACGGGTATATACTATACATACATACATACTATACAGATGGTGACTAAAGTCGGGTCAACTCGATGAGTACCCGCAAGTGATTCTGATGAGGGGGCTGAAAGGACAGGTGGCTCCATCCCGGTAGAGGTGGGCCTGGGTTCCCAACGGCCCCCGACTGTTACTTTGTGGCAGAGCGACAGGGCAGGTTGAGACCACCTAGGAGACAGGTGGGCCTGGCCCTGGTTGGCGTTCGCGGATACTTAACACGCTTAACGAGATCTTGGTATTTGATTTGAGTCTAGCCATTTGGTCTATACGCACTAACCATCTACGTGGGAGTAGTTATGGGTATCCCGTCGTCGTGGTATCAGCCGAAGCACTTCAGACATCAGCGACGGAGCGGCGCGCGCGGGATTGGACTGGAACGCCTGCTAGGCTAGGTCTGCTTCCGGCCGCCCTCGCAACGTGCAGGTGTGCTATGGGCGATGGGCCCAGACCCCTGTGCGCTTAGGTTTAGACCAGCGTGCTGGCCTCTTTGTTTTGCCTAGGTGGGGCTGCAACGTGTTGATCTTCCGAGGCCGGGCATGACCCAGGAAAGTGTGTCCGGCCAAATGGGATCAAGCGTGTTGGGTAAGTTGGTGCACCCCTGCAGGGAAGTTAATCTATTCGAATAGCCGTGATCTTCGGTAACAGGACGACTTGGAGTTGTACCTTGACCTTATGACAACTAGAACCGGATACTTAATAAAACACACCCTTCCAAGTTCCATAGACAACCCAGTGATTGCTTTTCCACAGGGCGACGAGGGAAGGATCGCCGGGTAGGATTATGCTATGCGATGCTACTGGAGATGCTACTGGAGATGCTACTTGGAGATGCTTCTTGGAGATGCTACTTGGAGGACTTCAATCTACTCTCTTCTACATGCTGCGAGACGGAGGCTGCCAGAAGCGTAGTCTTCGATAGGACTAGCTATCCCCCTCTTATTCTGGCATTCTGCAGTTCTGTCCACCGATATGGCCTCCTTACACATATACCCATGCATATGTAGTGTAGTTCCTTGCTTGCGAGTACTTTGGATGAGTACTCACGGTTGCTTTCTCCCCCCTTTTCCCCTTTTCCTTTCTTTCTGGTTGCCGCAACCAGATGCTGGAGTCCAGGAGCCAGACGCCACCGTCGACGACGACTACTACGCTGGAGGTGCCTACTACTACGTGCAGCCCGCTGATGATGACCAGGAGTAGTTAGGAGGATCCCAGGTAGGAGGCCTGCGCCTCTTTCGATTTGTATTCCAGTTTGTGCTAGCCTTCTTAAGGCAACTTGTTTAACTTATGTCTGTACTCAGATATTGTTGCTTCCGCTGACTCGTCTATGATCGAGCACTTGTATTCGAGCCTTCGAGGCCCCTGGCTTGTATTATGATGCTTGTATGACTTATTTATGTTTTAGAGTTGTGTTGTGATATCTTCCCGTGAGTCCCTGATCTTGATCGTACATGTTTGCGTGCATGATTAGTGTACGATTGAATCGGGGGCGTCACATTATGTGACAGCAGTATGCATAATAACTTGCTTATCAATTGTTCGCTCCAAATTATCTGATCTGTATGAATGGTTACATTAGTGTAGAATATATCCAATGCCAATGAATTTTTTTAGCTCTACATTGTTCTTGTAAGTACATGCTGTCCTTTATCAGTGTACTTATATTGACAGGTAGTTGTTCATTACCATCACTCTGCAGCTTATTTTCCTTTGCCCTCCTTTTTCTACACATCAGATCTATATTTGCTCTTACCGTTAGGTTGGTGCTGAAGAAGTTTAGATGTGCATTGCTCTTGGCTGTGCCGTTTACCTGTATCGCTGCACATACATTTATAGCTACCTGGTTATGTAGCATCACTCTTCATCTTATCTTAAATATTCTCCATTTTTTCGTATATTATCACATCTATATTTACTCTTATCAAATTCCAGAATAAAGGCAATGCTTATGAAGAAGATTTTGTGCTAAACTTCTTGAATTGCCCCCCCATCAGCATGGACAAGGGCTTTATAGAGCCTGTCTTCACCAGTAATGTAAGTTTGTCCTTCTTAAGCCTTCAAACTTTGTTGTGTATATTTGGTTAGGCATGACTGCAACAACTGTTTATTTTTGGTGTTTGCATCAAATTGGATGTTTAAAGTTTATTATGTAGTTCATAAACAAAAGTTTGTCCTTCTCAATTTTAGTTTTCAGTTGTACAACCAAGTTCCTTCTTCATACCATGTAAATTAAACTATACAGAGCAAGTGATCTTCTTTTGCACTCCATGTATGCTTCTGTTCTTCATCCGTAATCTAGTGGTGTGGTGAACCTACCCACTACAACATAATGTCATATTCTGCAATGTCTTAACTATGAACAATGTCATATCATTCTACTATTATTTAAACCGTCTCTTTATTTGCCAATTTGAAATGGGATAAATTGACAACACACTAACCATTGATACTTATGAGTTCTTGATCTGTAATCCAGTGGTGTCGTGAAGCTGCCAACTCCTTCACAATGTCATTTCCTGCCATGTCTTGACCTGAACAATACCATATTGTGTTAATGCAATTTTAAACTGTGTCACTTTATTCGTCAGTAAGAAATGTGATGAATTGTCAGCACTTATACTTTTATGTGCAAAACCTGTCATCTGTCTGCTTGTTTATCTTTCAGAGTGAGGAAGATATAAGTGTTGAACAAGCGCAGTCTCATCATCTTGCTCAGCTGCTTGCGCTGCAGCTCCCCAGCAGGGCTAACCTTTCTTGAAATCTATTAAAGTGCTGTCAGTTTTGTATATTATTTTGTCGGCGTGTTTATTTGCACTGGTGGCGATCTTTGATACCCAGTGTATGTAATATGTTGTCTGCTTGTGCTTTATTATCATAGTGGCAAACTTTGATGCCGAGTGGATGTAATATGCCATAATTTATTTATTGTATAGTCTAGGTTTTTTCTTATTCACGATGATGCAGTTATTTTACTGTATATAAATCATGTCTTTGCAGTAAACCAGCCAAACCGTAAAATTACGATACATAATTGGGCCGTCATGCAATCACGATGTATGATCCGCATCATGGGCCCCGTCAAACTGGCCCACTAGTAGATTCGGGCCTTTAATAGGCCCAGTAACCCCCGACCCTCTTTTCGCAAGAAAACTCAATGGGCTTTTAGGAGGTTGAGAAGTAGGTTGGGCTTGAAACATGCCAAATAGCTCACGGGCCGGCAGCAGCCCGAAATGGACCCCGACCCATGATTGTGCGAATCAAATCACGGGCTTTTAACAGCCCAAAGTTGTCTCGGTCCTTGTTTGGCCCAATCAGATATCGGCTGCGAGCAGGCCGGATGCAAACCGGGCCGTAGTTAGGCCCAACCATATGATGGGCTTTTATCAGGCCGAAATTAATATAGGGCCGAAATGTTAAACAGGCCCTTAACAGGCCAATACTAATATCAGGACGAATTACTAAATGGGCCTTTAGCAAGTGGGCTCAAAAGCATAGCATCCAGTTAACGGTCCGAATATGATATGGGCCATAATTGAGCCCAAAGCCTCTTAAAGGGCCAGACCTGAGCTAGGCCGTGATTTGGCCCAGAAAGTGGGAGGCTTTTAACGGGCCGGATCTCATATGGGCCATTATTAGGCCTGGAACATGGTAGGCCATTAATGGACCGGATCAAATATGGGCCGGCATTTGGCCCAAAACATGGCAGCCTGTTAATGGGCCGACCTACTAGGGTCCTCAAAATCTTGTGGGCCTACAGCTGGGCCGGCCCATTAATGTCGGTGAAATCTCGTGGGCCTTTAGCTGGGACAGCCCATTATGATCCGCAAGAATTTTGTGGGCCTTTACCTGGGCCGTCCCATTATGGCACACAAAAATCTTGTGGGCCTTTACCTGGGCCGGCCCGTTATGGCCCGCGAAATCCTGTGGGCCTTTAACTGGGCCAGCCCATTATGGTCGGCTAAATCTCGTGGGCCTTTAGCTGGGCCAACCCGTTATGGCCCGCAAAATCTTGTGGGCCTTTAGTTGGGCCGGCCCATTTAAACTTGATGGGCCGTGCCACGTGTCGACGTATCATAGGCGCCTTCTGTCCAATGAGTGGATGACATCTGTCCCAACGATGAGCCGACATGTGTTTCCTCCAGCCAATGATGATTTTACACGTGGAAAATCCCCATTGGTCGGGGCTGTTAACGGGTTATCGGATCAAAACCCGAGCCGATAGCTTAACGGTGTTCCGTTACGGTGGATGCCACGTGTCGGTCACCCTTGACGAAAGCACTTCTATGACGTCATGGAAGTGGACACTTCCGTGATGATAATTTTGGTAATGTCATGGAACACTTCTACGACAGCACAGGTATGACTATCTTGATTCTGTCATAAAATCGTCATGGATGTACATGCATGACAAAAAACGCGACCTACTGTGACAAACACGTATCATCACGGAAGTGTATTTTTTTTGTAGTGGAGCGAGCGGAAAAGTCAGAAAGTACTCAAGAAAAGAGAGGCCCACTGTCGCAAGAAAGAAGAGTATGCACGCGCTGCTACGGAGAGGTCGGCAGAGATCCAAGCACGGTGGGGTGTCACCGACAAAGCCGGGAAGGACAATGACGACGTCTGGCCAGCATGTGATAAGTAGTAGTACTAGTAGTTAGTGTGTGTGTCTGTGTCTGAGTATGAGCATGTACCAGTACTACTAGTTACTACTGTAGTTTTTAGAGCTAATTACCAGTACATTAGCCTAGACTCAATGGAAAAAATCCTAACATCCACATCAATGGCATCTCTTTCTCTATAGGAATTGAGATGCATGTCATCTCACTTCCTATGATTTTCATATTCCTATAAAATTCCTATCCTATGAACGAAAGGAGGCCTCTGTTGGAGTAACTACTGTAGCTAGCAGTACTACTGGTACAGTAGTTTTCTTCAAGAAGCGGAATTCAATGAAGTAATGATGGTTCCTTCGTCCGAGCAACTTCAAAGTGGGAAAGGTTGGGCCTGTGATTTGACGGCTCATTAGTCATTATTACTGCGGCACGGCGACCGGGGTGAATCTCCCTTGGAGTTCTGCGTGCATGGCAAGTGGACCAGGATTGTGACGCCCCCGATTTAATCGTACACTAATCATGCACGCAAATGTGTACGATCAAGATCAGGGACTCACGGGAAGATATCACAACACAACTCTACAAATAAAATAAGTCATACAAGCATCATAATACAAGCCAGGGGCCTCGAGGGCTCGAATACAAGTGCTCGATCATAGACGAGTCAGCGGAAGCAACAATATCTGAGTACAGACATAAGTTAAACAAGTTTGCCTTAAGAAGGCTAGCACAAACTGGGATACAGATCGAAAGAGGCGCAGGCCTCCTGCCTGGGATCCTCCTAAACTACTCCAGGTCGTCGTCAGCGGGCAGCACGTAGTAGTAGGCACCTCCGGTGTAGTAGGGGTCGTCGTCGACGGTGGCGTCTGGCTCCTGGACTCCAGCATCTGGTTGCGACAACCAGAAAGAAGGAAAGGGGGAAAAAAGAGGGGAGAAAGCAACCGTGAGTACTCATCCAAAGTACTCGCAAGCAAGGAACTACACTACATATGCATGGGTATATGTGTAAGGAGGCCATATCAGTGGACTGAACTGCAGAATGCCAGAATAAGAGGGGGATAGCTAATCCTGTCGAAGACTACGCTTCTGGAAGCCTCCGTCTTGCATCAAGTAGTAGAATGAAGTCCTCCAAGTAGCATCTCCAGTAGCATAATCCTACCCGGCGATCCCCTCCTCGTATCCCTGAGAGAGAGCGACCACCGGTTGTATCTGGCACTTGGAAGGGTGTGTTTTATTAAGTATCCGGTTCTAGTTGTCATAAGGTCAAGGTACAACTCCAAGTCGTCCTGTTACCGAAGATCACGGCTATTCGAATAGATTAAACTTCCCTGCAGGGGTGCACCACATAGCCCAACACGCTCGATCCCATTTGGCCGGACACACTTTCCTGGGTCATGCCCGGCCGCGGAAGATCAACACGTCGCAGCCCCACCTAGGCACAACAGAGAGGCCAGCACGCCGGTCTAAACCTAAGCGCGCAGGGGTCTGGGCCCATCGCCCTGAGCACACCTGCACGTTGCGAGGGCGGCCAGAAGCAGACCTAGCCTAGTAGGCGTTCCAGTCCAATCCGGCGCGCGCCGCTCCGTCGCTGACGTCTGAAGTGCTTCGGCTGATACCACGACGTCGGGATACCCATAACTACTCCCACGTAGATGGTTAGTGCGTATAGGCTCGTAGCCAGACTCAGATCAAATACCAAGATCTCGTTAAGCGTGTTAAGTATCGGCGAATGCCGAACAAGGCCAGGCCCACCTGTCTCCTAGGTGGTCTCAACCTGCCCTGTCGCTCCGCCACAAAGTAACAGTCGAGGGCCGTCGGGAACCCAGGCCCACCTCTACCGGGATGGAGCCACCTGTCCTTTCAGCCCCCTTGTCAGAATCACTTGCGGGTACTCAATGAGCTGACCCGACTTTAGTCACCATCTGTATAGTATGTATGTATGTATAGCATATACCCGTGATCACCTCCCAAGTGATCACGGCCCGATAGTATAGCAAGGCAGACTGACAAGAATGTAGGGCCAATGATGATAAACTAGCATCCTATACTAAGCATTTAGGATTGCAGGTAAGGTATCAACAGATGTAGCGACAATGTCAGGCTATGCATCAGAATAGGATTAACGAAAGCAGTAACATGCTACACTACTCTAATGCAAGCAGTATAGAGGAGAATAGGCGATATCTGGTGATCAAGGGGGGGGCTTGCCTGGTTGCTCTGGCAAGAGAGAGGGGTCGTCAACTCCGTAGTCGAACTGGGCAGCAGCAGCGTCGGTCTCGTAGTCTACCGGAGAGAAGAGGGGAAAGAATAATGAATACAGAGCAAACAAAGCATCACAAAATATAACAAGGCAATACGCGGTGTTCGATGTGCCCTAACGCGGTAGTAGGTGATACCGGTGAAGGGGGGAAAACCCCCGGGAAAGTATTCCCGGTGTTTCGTGTTTTCGGACAGATGAACCGGAGGGGAAAAGTTGCGAGTTCGATAGGTTAGGGGTGTGTGGCGGACGAACGGACTGCGTATCCGGAATCGTCTCGTCGTTCTGAGCAACTTTCATGTTGAAAATATTTTAATCCGAGTTACGGATTAAAAGATATGATTTTCTAAAGATTTTATTAATTTCTGGAATTTATTTAATTATTTAATTAATTCAGAAAATGGATTTATGACGTCAGCATGATGTCATGCTGACGTCAGCAGTCAACAGGGTTGACTTGGTCAACCCTGACAGGTGGGTCCCGTTCGTCATACACTGTTAACTAATTAACCTAATTAAGTTTTAATTAACAGTAGTTAATTAGGTTAATTAGTTATTAGGTTAATTAACCAGGATTAATTAGATTAATTATTTACTTAACAGTTAATTAGGTTAATTAGTGATTAGGTTAATCTAATTATAATTAATTAACCTAATTAATTACTTAATTAATTAATTAATTAATATTTTAATTATTTTAGTTGTTATTTATTTATTTAATATATTTATTTTTACTTTAATTTTATTATTATTATTATTATTTATTTTTTTAATTCCTTTTTTTTTACTGACAGTAGCACTGGGCCACTGGACAATGTCCAGCCGGACACGTCCAGGGCAGCACCACACATGGCCGGACATGTCCAGGCCACACCCTTTGGCGCGCCGGACATGTTCGGGCTGGGCGGGGCACGCACGCAGCCAGCGGCCATGGCCGAGCCGGTCGGTGCGGTAGCCGCTAGGGTGCCGAAGGGGGTGAAGGGGGGCTGCTGGGCGGAGGCAGGCGAG
>NC_057813.1:156906133-156913178 GCF_018294505.1 Triticum aestivum
TTTAATACTTATAACAATTTAGTTTTGAAAATGTTTATTATTTTTAAAGCATTAAACTAATTGTTTTTGCTACCTTTTATTCATTTAACAGTATTTAAACATTTTATAAAAGTGTGGTTTCTCCACCATAATTATCTATGCAATATTTGTCACATTTAGAACATTTTAGTTTTGACTTTTGAAAACGTTTATTGTTTGCTTGATTTTGAATATGAGTTTAAATCGGTTCCGAACTAACACGAGATTAGCGAAAAAAATCGAAGTGATGTGGCATCATTAGCAGAGGGTTACTGTAGCTTGATTACCCGGGCGTCACAATTCTCCTCCACTACAAGAAATCTCGTCCCGAGATTTAAGCGGTGGATTAAGGGGGGAAAGGTGCTCGTAGCGAAAAACCTAATGAGTCTTCTCGGTCTTGGCTGCCCTTTCGAAGAAGTTGATCCCTTTCGTTGATGTCTTCATTTCACTGCTTCAAGTCACCATGATCAATTTGTCATCCTCTCTTCGGGATCTCCATCGTACTTACGAATAGGTAAGGGGCAGCTCTACAACGATAGGATGTTACAAGGGAAAATCTTCTGGGGGTTTCCCAAGTATGAACATATGAGTATCTCTCGAGTTGAACAAATGAAACACATCGAGAGCAAAGCAAGACAGTGCAATAAGAAGTTTCAAGCGGATAGGCAATCATTCATTGCCTGCAACAGAGTGTGAATGGGGTTCAGAGCAACGGGAATAAGTATTGTGTCCGATACCAGAATTGATCAACAGGCAAGTGGCCCGTGAATTACATACAAAGTCAAGCACGAGGAATAACGCTGACAACAGGGGGTATCAGGAGAGTCAGGTTTCGATCCTATGGATCTGTGGGTTATGGGCCCACCATGTGGTTTTTTTTTTGTAATAGGAGCAGTGACATCTTTCACGGTCATGATAGCAAGGCATGTCAGGGAGTACCAAGTCAGTTATGTCGGCAACAACGTTGGTACCAAGGGCGAGGGACGAAGAGAACCATTTTCCTGCTCGTTGAAATGAGGCGGACCAATAGGCAAGGTTCCCGTCCATCGGTGGTTACCGGAATGTCATCAACAATAGTAACAAGGTCTTACTGACAGAGTTGTACATCGAGGTGTTTGCACAAGCAGTGGATTATTACTGCTTATATCATATAGATCATAGAAAAGGTTTAAACAAACCAATGGAAGGAAAATATGATCATCAGATTAAACAGAACAATGGAAAGGAAAATATGTTTAAACACATATTTCGAGGGTATACCCTTCCCAAGGACAAGCGGAGCATGATATCCATGACAGGATAGAAAGTAGAAACCGTTTAGGTAAGAGGAGAGGAATTTGATGACAATACCCATACAGCGGTGTTTGGATAATTGATCAGGAAACATTTAGCATTGGGCCTCAAATGTTCTTGTTGAAAATCAGAGTACCACAAACATGCTTCGAGATAGCATCGACATGGTCTTCGAGCAAAGGTCAGACTTTGGAAACATGAAGGATCCATCAGGAATAACTTGTAGAATAAGTCTTACAATTTCCTCATGGATGAATGGATAACCTTGCTGAAAAGGAATCTATAATGATAGGTCCTCCAGCCGGGGGGGGGGGGTGCTAGGCATGACATCATGTTAGCGGGTCATCAAAGGATCAACATCATAACTCTTGGAAAGGTGTCCCAACCCTCATATCTGACCGAGATTCAGATCCGATTGGTGTCAGGATACCTCAGACTTAGGATACCTGAGAATAAAAGGTGCAACGCAAATTGACGAGATGACATTGTAAGATTCTCGGGGAAATGAACTATGAAGTGTTTTCCGTTATCAAGAGTCCATCATTAACCCAAGGAGAGGACAAGGAGGTGTCTGGTGAACTCAACGGCAATTCACCGAGATTCCCAAAAGATGGATTTCCACCATTAAGTGAACAAGGAGATAACATTTGTCAGATCAAACGATATAAGGAAGTATGCTCAAGGAAAACATACACAATTAATCATTGGTTGAGAGGTGCGCCCGAAATATGGGTTGGGTTGCACGACCAATGTCAGAATGGTGATTCAATTAGCGAAGGACTTAGGATGAACTATCGCCCATTCACTTCAAAGCAATAGGGTTGTTAGAAGTTTTGAATTCACACGTCATAGCTCCATTGTTGGTATTCCGGTTGAAAACAATACGGGGACCAAGGAATGAACGAAGATGGCAAGAAGTATTATGATATCAAGAATTATTAAGAGGCGGTGAAATTCTCACCACATTCTTGACAAAAAGAGATGGTAATACTTCCGAGGTAAGGAAGATCAACTGCTGGGTAGCAGTGATCTCAAGGTTTACACAAAACACGAACAAGTTGTGTTGAACGGAAGGCAATAAAGTGGTCGATGAGAACAGGAATCATCGAGGGGAAAGGATGGTATTACCCATCATGAATTCAATTGAATTCCTGGAAGAGCTCGAAATGTTGACGATGATCATGACAATTTCTGTCGAGAGGTTTCATGGAGATGTAATCGGTCGGCGATGACATCAAGTCAAACGAATGATGAAGCGAAAGGTTATTGGAACCATGGGTACGTCACAAACTTGAAATCAAGTTTGTTGTTTGAGGTGAGACGATAAGACAAGGAAGATCGACGTAAGCTTAGCCCATCATCGAAATTGTGCTCCGGAAAGAAGGACCAGGTAGCACAGTTAAAATTTGGCACGATAATGATATAGTCGAGTAGGCTCGGAATGACGTGATTGAGTTCAAACTCGTACTTAACGAAGATTACTAAGAGTTGTTGAACCGTAATGCGGACTCGGTTCAGTTATCGGTGTCTTTGAGTGTTTAATAACTCAGAGCCCATGAAAAATTGTAATCAGTGGGAACGTAGCACTTGATGAAGAACTCATAAGAAGTTATGCAGTTCCATGATAATCTCGAGATACCAGGGGGTAATACTCGACGACAGATCAAATAGAGGTTGGACTGGGGTATTGCTCTGCAGAAGACAAGTGCTTAAACTGGCACGAGAATTGGTATTTAAAGGAGAACATGGTCGGAACCACGATTGAAAAAGGCCAGATCCCAGTTATAAGATGAACTTATACCAAGGGAATAATTAATTTCAAAAGAAGCTTCGATGAGAAGATCTACATCGTGTCTATGGGCATGAACACAAAGTTCAAGGTCGACTCCCACTTCTTCAATGTATAATCTTCCATTCACTTCTCGCTTTGATAAAGGCATTAGTGTTGAAAGTTTTACCTGGTGAAATACCAGATGAGTATGACTCGTGAAATCTTCCGAGTTCACACATATTAAGGAAGGCATAGGTTCAACCCATCCGGGCATCTTACGAACATATACCACAACTTCGGGGTAATTAATACAAGCTCGAAAGTAGAGCATGGTTGGTCAAGCAGAGGATACAACTTAACAAGGGCATCATGTATAAGGGGAAGAACTCACAAAGTGTTCAAATGTGAAGGACAGTATCGGATAACAATCCAACAAAGGACTTGATAGTCCACAAAGGATCTGATATGAGTATCGGTACTCAACTAGAGGAAGAAGAATGCAAGGAGATCAGATTATAGAAACAACTGACTAACTCAATTGTCAAATGCAAAGGAATTATGATTTCCAAATCAAGGGATCAAAAGCAATGCTCTGATTAGGGATGGATAAGTTGAATAGCCTTAGGGTACAATCAACGACAATTGGATTAGTCGGGTACCAATTCCAGTTAAAAGAATGGCAGCTTAGCCGGAGAAGTAATTTATAAGGATCAATGATGTTTGCGGGTATTCGCAAACATATTGAGTCAACAGACTCAAAATGATAATGACAAGGAATGTCATTAAGACTACGAGACTTATGGGATTAACCATAATGCAAGCAAGCAAGAATTTCAAGAGCCAAAGGC
Source organism: Triticum aestivum (assembly GCF_018294505.1). Classification (NCBI taxonomy): domain Eukaryota; kingdom Viridiplantae; phylum Streptophyta; class Magnoliopsida; order Poales; family Poaceae; genus Triticum; species Triticum aestivum. The sequence goes on from NC_057813.1 coordinate 156,910,064, forward strand.
TCCAGAGGATTTTCGGAAGATCGAATATTATTTTGAAGACTTTTGTGAAACACATGAACAACTGGGGATAAGCGGATACTCGACAAGTGCGAGAATTATCCATAGGGGTATTCAGGTGACAAGAACAGCAAGGCAGTAAGCTCAAGGGATTATCGAAACCACGACGAGTTTTTCAGGGTATCTTGTAATAACAAGACCAACTGGGGATGATATAAGAATAACAACTGTAGGTAGTTACCCATAAGGGTTGACGGTGGAAGGGGAATTGCAAACGCGATGAACACAAGTTCTCGGCTTAACAGCGGAAAGTATCTTCAGGGTCTTCACGTGCAGCAGACGACCATCAGTAATAAGGGGCTCTCCGGGTGAAAGTGATAACGAGATCCTAATGTTAGATTTTAGTAGAAATCGTTTAACCCGAGTAGAAGAGAGTTCAGAGTCCCAGAGTAAAGGTCGAGGAGTAAAAGATCCTAATACCACCCAATGGCGACGTGGGCCCATGGGCCGCACAGCCATGTTAGTAAAAGTTTTGTAAAGTCTAGACTCGACTTCGGCCAAGGAGTTGGAAGGGGGATTCCTACAGGCAGTCGGCTCTAATACCAACTTGTGACGCCCCCGATTTAATCGTACACTAATCATGCACGCAAATGTGTACGATCAAGATCAGGGACTCACGGGAAGATATCACAACACAACTCTACAAATAAAATAAGTCATACAAGCATCATAATACAAGCCAGGGGCCTCGAGGGCTTGAATACAAGTGCTCGATCATAGACGAGTCAGCGGAAGCAACAATATCTGAGTACAGACATAAGTTAAACAAGTTTGCCTTAAGAAGGCTAGCACAAACTGGGATACAGATCGAAAGAGGCGCAGGCCTCCTGCCTGGGATCCTCCTAAACTACTCCAGGTCGTCGTCAGCGGGCAGCACGTAGTAGTAGGCACCTCCGGTGTAGTAGGGGTCGTCGTCGACGGTGGCGTCTGGCTCCTGGACTCCAGCATCTGGTTGCGACAACCAGAAAGAAGGAAAGGGGGGAAAAAAGAGGGGAGAAAGCAACCGTGAGTACTCATCCAAAGTACTCGCAAGCAAGGAACTACACTACATATGCATGGGTATATGTGTAAGGAGGCCATATCAGTGGACTGAACTGCAGAATGCCAGAATAAGAGGGGGATAGCTAATCCTGTCGAAGACTACGCTTCTGGAAGCCTCCGTCTTGCATCAAGTAGTAGAATGAAGTCCTCCAAGTAGCATCTCCAGTAGCATAATCCTACCCGGCGATCCCCTCCTCGTATCCCTGAGAGAGAGCGACCACCGGTTGTATCTGGCACTTGGAAGGGTGTGTTTTATTAAGTATCCGGTTCTAGTTGTCATAAGGTCAAGGTACAACTCCAAGTCGTCCTGTTACCGAAGATCACGGCTATTCGAATAGATTAAACTTCCCTGCAGGGGTGCACCACATAGCCCAACACGCTCGATCCCATTTGGCCGGACACACTTTCCTGGGTCATGCCCGGCCGCGGAAGATCAACACGTCGCAGCCCCACCTAGGCACAACAGAGAGGCCAGCACGCCGGTCTAAACCTAAGCGCGCAGGGGTCTGGGCCCATCGCCCTGAGCACACCTGCACGTTGCGAGGGCGGCCAGAAGCAGACCTAGCCTAGTAGGCGTTCCAGTCCAATCCGGCGCGCGCCGCTCCGTCGCTGACGTCTGAAGTGCTTCGGCTGATACCACGACGTCGGGATACCCATAACTACTCCCACGTAGATGGTTAGTGCGTATAGGCTCGTAGCCAGACTCAGATCAAATACCAAGATCTCGTTAAGCGTGTTAAGTATCGGCGAATGCCGAACAAGGCCAGGCCCACCTGTCTCCTAGGTGGTCTCAACCTGCCCTGTCGCTCCGCCACAAAGTAACAGTCGAGGGCCGTCGGGAACCCAGGCCCACCTCTACCGGGATGGAGCCACCTGTCCTTTCAGCCCCCTTGTCAGAATCACTTGCGGGTACTCAATGAGCTGACCCGACTTTAGTCACCATCTGTATAGTATGTATGTATGTATAGCATATACCCGTGATCACCTCCCAAGTGATCACGGCCCGATAGTATAGCAAGGCAGACTGACAAGAATGTAGGGCCAATGATGATAAACTAGCATCCTATACTAAGCATATAGGATTGCAGGTAAGGTATCAACAGATGTAGCGACAATGTCAGGCTATGCATCAGAATAGGATTAACGAAAGCAGTAACATGCTACACTACTCTAATGCAAGCAGTATAGAGGAGAATAGGCGATATCTGGTGATCAAGGGGGGGGCTTGCCTGGTTGCTCTGGCAAGAGAGAGGGGTCGTCAACTCCGTAGTCGAACTGGGCAGCAGCAGCGTCGGTCTCGTAGTCTACCGGAGAGAAGAGGGGAAAGAATAATGAATACAGAGCAAACAAAGCATCACAAAATATAACAAGGCAATACGCGGTGTTCGGTGTGCCCTAACGCGGTAGTAGGTGATACCGGTGAAGGGGGGAAAACCCCCGGGAAAGTATTCCCGGTGTTTCGTGTTTTCGGACAGATGAACCGGAGGGGAAAAGTTGCGAGTTCGATAGGTTAGGGGTGTGTGGCGGACGAACGGACTGCGTATCCGGAATCGTCTCGTCGTTCTGAGCAACTTTCATGTTGAAAATATTTTAATCCGAGTTACGGATTAAAAGATATGATTTTCTAAAGATTTTATTAATTTCTGGAATTTATTTAATTATTTAATTAATTCAGAAAATGGATTTATGACGTCAGCATGATGTCATGCTGACGTCAGCAGTCAACAGGGTTGACTTGGTCAACCCTGACAGGTGGGTCCCGTTCGTCATACACTGTTAACTAATTAACCTAATTAAGTTTTAATTAACAGTAGTTAATTAGGTTAATTAGTTATTAGGTTAATTAACCAGGATTAATTAGATTAATTATTTACTTAACAGTTAATTAGGTTAATTAGTGATTAGGTTAATCTAATTATAATTAATTAACCTAATTAATTACTTAATTAATTAATTAATTAATATTTTAATTATTTTAGTTGTTATTTATTTATTTAATATATTTATTTTTACTTTA
>NC_057813.1:156914783-156945579 GCF_018294505.1 Triticum aestivum
TTTTTTTTTGTTAGTTTTGTTTTCTGTTTTTTTTTTATACTTTGCTTTCTTTTAGTTTCCTATTATTTTAGTTTTAGTAAATTACCAAAGTGGCACCTAAATAGCATTTTACAAATTATGCCACTGCCACAATAGTTTAATACTTATAACAATTTAGTTTTGAAAATGTTTATTATTTTTAAAGCATTAAACTAATTGTTTTTGCTACCTTTTATTCATTTAACAGTATTTAAACATTTTATAAAAGTGTGGTTTCTCCACCATAATTATCTATGCAATATTTGTCACATTTAGAACATTTTAGTTTTGACTTTTGAAAACGTTTATTGTTTGCTTGATTTTGAATATGAGTTTAAATCGGTTCCGAACTAACACGAGATTAGCGAAAAAAATCGAAGTGATGTGGCATCATTAGCAGAGGGTTACTGTAGCTTGATTACCCGGGCGTCACAAGGATGGTGGACGTCCCACATGTTGGCGAACGGAAGTATTCTTTCCGATATCGAGGAGCAAGGAAACCGCGTGGTATAGTATCACTGCTGATTGGTTCTCAAACAAATAGTATCACTACTGATTTATATATTTTTTCTGATGAATGCTAGCGTTTCAACTCTTATGACGAAGAGTGCCAAATACGGCACGTGCTGGATGTTCACACGTCAGCGAAAGGAGTGGGACATGAACAGCATGGTGGAGCCCAGCACAAAAAAAACCCAGTGTGGTAGAGCATCTCCACTTCTTCCACTTCTGGGTCGGAGACCACACGTAGTAGTACTAGTGGTATGAACGATACAAAGTGAGACCTAGAGATAAAGACACGTCTAGTTGGAAGGTCTCGGGGCATACACGTAAACAAATATAAAAGCTAATATGTGCCTCCAACTAATATAGTAGTAGTAGAGTACTTAGGCACGTACTCCATAACATCACCGTGCATTGCACGTACAACATTTAGTAGTACTCCCTCCGTTCCAAATTACTTGTCGTGGTTTTAGTTCAAATTTGAACTAAAACCATGACGAGTAATTTGGAACGGAGGGAGTAAATAGTAAGAGACAAATGCCGCCCAAGAGTTCCCTTCTCGGCCCACTTTTGGGTGTTTGGTAGAGTGTATGGAGGGTGCATGAGTCCACACTAGTTTAGCACAAATACACTTGAAGCATGCATGGAGAGAGCACGCATGAAAAGGGGTGTTGAGTTGAGCATGCATGAAGAGGGAACAACTATGCTGAGACGAGAACACAACCAAACACACCCTATATGCCACGCATGTTCATACCATGTGTGCCTTTCTACTTCACTTATCGCGCTACATTACTCAGGTTCGTACGTCCACTCCTGGGTACATGTCCATCTCGTAGTTCCAGTCCCACGTGTTCTTCATATAGATGGAACGATCCTTGCATGACACGTGCACCTTGATGCTAGATGTCTCGCGTGTTGGCAAAAGGATGAACAAAGCTCATGTAAAAAAATAGAGTGGAAGAACATATATTCCCAATGACCGAGAAGGAGCAAGCAACCTCGTGGTGGAGCGTATGCACTCATAATATTTTATGTTATTCAGCGATATAAAATCAACCAATCATCTCCACAGTGGACTGGAAGAGTACGAAACATGACAGCCCAGTGTAGTTATATCATACTAGTACATGGCTAATTCACACTATCACCATATTTCCTGGCTTCCGTGCGACACCTATCTCTAGTAATCCAGCAGCCCGTATCGATTCTCCCTCCTTGTCTCTCTCAAAGTGCGACGGGCTGGCGTTTTTGCCGTCTATTGAGGCCGGTTAACTCATCACATGTTAGCAACATGCCAAGAGCATTCTAAAAAAATTCCTTTCACGTTCCGTTTTCAAAAAGAAAAAAATCCTTTCACGTACGAATTTGACTGTATGATTAGAGCAACTTGCATGTCCTATACTGCTCCTGTTTGGATACTCTAACTTAGCTAGAGGTTAGACTAACTCATAAATAACCCTGAACTAACTGTAGCCAAAGAGGTGTTTGGGTGACAGGGTTAGATTGACAATAAGTGCACTTGATGGAGAGACAAAAGTGATTTTTCAGTTTTCCCAATGAGAACTATCTCCAGTTAGCACCTCTTGGGTGGTATAGTTTTTTTGGTGGGTTCGGTGCAACTTGCTCCAATTTAAACCCTCATGCTTGGATACTTTAGGGCTATTTGAGCCCCAACTAGCTCAAACTACCTCTAACCCATGGATCCAAACAAGGCATATGGCCAGCCTTGACGCATAGCAGTCGTGTGCACCGGGAAGCGGCGCTCTCTCAGCCGTCGCGCCGCTTCAAAGCCGGCGCCAGTGAGAGGTCGCCTCCGCTCTGGCCGGGCATTAATGCGGCACTGACGCTCCAGGGCGACGCTGACCATTTCACGCGGGAAGCGCGCACTGGCAAGGCAGTATAGGATTTGAACCGTTTCAGGTGTAGTACTGCTAGTTTGCAAAACTACTCAATTATTGCACTTAGTTTCCTAAGAAATTGTGGTAAAAGACGTTACACCATAGCCCACTTCCCTTCTCGATCCTCTTCCACCGCCCGCACACGTCCGCGGGAAGAGACCGATCAACCCTTATATAGGACTGCTAGCACAAAAAGATGCATGCATGACCACTAAAATTTCCAGATTAAAGCGCCGCTCCGGCGGGAGTATGGCGTATGCTGTTACCTTTGTCTAGGCCATGCATGGCAACCGGGCGACGGCGACTAGAGAATAGGCGACGGGAGGGGAATGAATGTAGCTACTGTTTGGGTTTGCCATCTGGCTTAAATAAATGCGCAGCATCACATGTACCCGCGGGTGCACAAATTGTAACAAACGTGTCTGCTTAAGTGGGCTTCACGTAACTGGTGTGTGTGTGTGAGAGAGAGAGAGAGAGATTCCGAGAGACAGAGTGCATGTGTGCGACTCTACTATTCGAACATGTACTCAACCTTTTTGCATCGGGATATAAGTATAATGGTATTTACTTTAGCTAGTGATTTACGTGGCCATGTTAACGTGGTTCTGTAAAAAATGTCACTTCCTGCTCGTGATTTGCGTTATATAATTACAAGCAAGATGCTCGTGCATTGCACGGAACATCAATATGCATTTTTTTACAAAACACCTGTTGTGATTGACCCATGCAGGAGTAATCCCATGTGTAAAAACTAATGATATCTCCAGAATTTTATCGAAAACCTGGTATCTCGAGAATGTCATTGAAAAAATGAAAGATGAGAGATAAGGTGAGGAGGAGTGGAGCGTGGTGGTGACTGGTGGTCGGAATGGGCAGAGGCACGGGGATAGACGGCGTCAGCAGGCTGCAGCGGCCACCATGCTAGATTGTTCCAGAGACTTCCTTTTTTAATTGCTCAGTAACGAGGTTGTGGGAGATAAGGATGTGGAGAGAGGTGCGAGTATCTTTTGTAAAATTATCATAGTTTGCTTTCTATCCATTAGATATAGATCAGACGGTCTATATTACAAGATGGCAGGCACACCATCATCGCCAACTCGGGTTTTTTATAAGGGTACAGATGATAAGTTTGCTAACTACTAAAGTAAAGTGGAATTTTTCCATGTTATACAAGTAAATTAAGGTGATTGTTTATCATACGAGTAAGGTTGGATGAAGGGTGGTAGGAAAAAATGCTCCGCCTAATGCATGTGTGTGTGAGATGGAATCTTAGTGTGTGTGTGTGTGTGTGTGTGTGAGAGAGAGAGAGAGAGAGCGATGGAGTCTTAGTGTGTGTGTGTGTGACGGAGTCTTAGTGTGTATGTGTGCGTGTGTGTGTGTGTGGGTGGGTGGGTGCATGTGTGTGTGTGTGTTTGTGTGTGTGTGTGGGTGTGGGTGTGGGTGTGCGTGTGTGTGTGTGTGTGCGAGTGTGTGTCACGGGGTCCCGGTGGCGGATGTAATTTAAGTGTGTATGGCTTCATCATAGAGAGTGATGTGTATGGCAGAGGCCACCAACGATGGGCTGCGAGAGAGAAAATGCCCGTAGAGAGGGAAGAGAAGGTGTGTGTGCGTGAGAGGAGTCGACATCAAGAGAACGTGTATGTTGGAGAGACACCGAGGAAGACTACTATATATCGATGGTGCATGTAGGCGGGAATTAAACGAAGGGATGGTCTTATTGGTTTAGGGGATATAGGGGAAGAGTGAGAGGGGTGTAGCTAGAAGGAGATTGTTAAGTGTGAGTGTGTGTTTTACCCATCCAGGTGGAAGTTATGTGCACACAAGAAGAGAACGATTCGATGTGGCGTTAGGGTTGAGGGTAATTAACTACGTATGGAGACATAAAGACCTTGAATGTGCATGTGTGAGAGGTATACATGTATATGTGGGATGTGTGTGTTTGTGCACGCGCGCATGATCGAGATAAAAGAAAGAAGACATAAGTCATAAGATCAACAACACGGGAGAGACGGATCGGTATGACAATATGCATGCATGTGAGAATGAAGGGAAGAAGGCCCGACAATTGAGCATGTGTTTTTGTCTTTAATAGATAGTGGCATGGGCTGGAGCATGCATCTATGGCGAGCAGAGGGAGTGAGGCACAATGATTGTGCAAAAGAGATCAACCTATAAATGCATATGTATGGAGAGACATATATAGTGTGGGTGATAGGAAGCAAGACTGAGTGCGAGAAAGAAATGTTGACGGAGAAACTACAGATAGATACAGAGATGGAGATGCTAGCTAGAGGGACATCCGCTAGTTTGAGTGTTGGAGATGACCGCCAGGCGGTTCAGAGGGTGATGTTATGTGTGTTTGAGAGAAAGATAAAAAGAGGGCACTTGACTGCATGTAGAGAGAAACATATGTAGTGTGCGTGATAGGAAGCAAGAATGAGGGCAAGAAAGAAGGTTGATGGACAAACAGATAAATAGAAAGATAAAGATGCTAGCTAGTGTGCGTTAGAGATAGGAGTCGAGTGGATCAGAAGGCTGAGTTATGTGTGTGGGTGTGAGAGAGATAGAGAGAGGGTGCATGTGAGTCACATACAAACAAATATCAGAGAGAAATGAGATCCCGAGAGACGGAGTTTTGTGTGTGCGAGAGAGAAAGATATTTCAGAACGAGAGTGATATCTAGAGAGACATATGAGGGAACGCAAGATGTCTCTAGGGAGAGAGAGTGTGTGTGAGCGACATACAAGAGAACAGTGGAGAAATATGAGACCCTGGGAGACAGAGTTTGTGTTTGTTTGTAAGAAAGAGATATTTAAGAGGAAGAGTCGTAGGTTCTCATACCTAAGGAGCAAAAGACATATTTGTATAAGGGGTGTGCGAGTGGCACACAAGGGAATAGTAGAGAGAAATGAGACCCCGGGAGACAAAGTTTTGTGTTTGTGTGAGAGAAAGAGATTCCACATGGATAATCATAGTTAGAGACATATAGTAGGGAGCAAGATATACTTAGAGAGAGATAGAGTGATGAAGGTCGAGGGAGATAGTACCGTCAGTGTGTTATGAAGATTAAAGATCATTGTCGACATACAGGTAGCACAAGAGATACCCGAGAGATGATGAACGCTTATAGGTCTAGAGAGATAGTCTAATATAAGCATCGGTGATAGCTATATGAGACAAATATCTGGATTAAAGGGGATTCAAATATTTAAACTGGAGATCACGACATCGATAATATCATAACGTGAATTGGTGTATCAAACATGCATATTCATTTGAATTTGGGGACACGTGTAATGTTATATAGTTCATCAATATTGGTGATCCATAGATTCTTTAATTAGAAACAATGCATGGTTTATATGCAATTAATGTCTAAACGGGATTACACTATATGTTGCGTCTATGAAACACATTATACATGTTTGAGAAGTAAAAAAACCCGCATGAAACACACATTAATTGGAGACAGTTAGAGAGGAATGCATACATTGGATTTGAACATGAAGTGGTTTCAAATATTTGAAAATCCAAATTGATGGATACAACCTTATGAATCTGAGATCATGCCATTTGTAAACCATATTTATGTATAAAGGGTGTTGTGCTTTTGAAAGTATATAGAAAAAATGATGTATATAGAATTTTTTTCCAATCCAAAATGGATCCCGCCCGAAAAAAATAGAATACGAACGGGATTTGAATTGAGTTGGCACGGTAAACATGCACTCTGCAAAATTTGAATGAAGCGGGGAAAGTCGTAGTAACCGCCCGAAGCCAAAATCGGTGAGATGGAAATTACTACTGCCTATCCCTGCCATGCAAAGCCTACCTGCTCGATTTCTATAGGGTTCAATAGGGTAGGTTTGTTATTTCACTCAAACGTGACATAACCGCCTCTCACCCGGATTCATACATGGTGGGCGCCAAAACACGGTGTGTCCTCAGTCGAAATCGACTCCCTCCCCGATTCATACACGATGGGCGCGAAAAACAAACTCTTGTGGGCAAATATTCGGTGTATGCAAGATTACCGTCCTATCCTCAACCGACTAATATTGCTGTGATGTAGGAAATTTGAAACGGGGGCTAAGTTTGTAAATTTCCTCGCATTTGAGACAAGCACGCCCTGAAGACATGGTTCCCTCCTTTCTCTCTACCTCCATTTCCCCACTCGTACTCCATGGGTGCCAAAACACCCTCTCCACCCTAGCCTCCTCTGTCCGCCACCCCATCCACCACCGTCCTCCTCCACCATGCCTGAGATGATACCCCGACGCTGCCGTCCTTTAAAAGAGATCGACCTCTCTCATCCACGGCCTCGCACCGGGATCCTTGCATCCCGTCCTCTCGCTTCATCCCCGCCGTCGTCCAACTTGCCGGTGCTGCTCCTACGACCGTCTCGCCCACCGCACCCCGCCGCCATCGTCTACCCTCCTAGATCTGCTTCCAAGCCGCCAACAGCCAACGCTAACGCAACACCGTCAAATTCTCAGTAGATGGATACACTACAAAAAAATACACTTCCGTGATGATACGTGTTTGTCACAGTAGGTCGTGTTTTTTGTCATGCATGTACATCCATGACGATTTTATGACAGAATCAAGATAGTCATACCTGTGCTGTCGTAGAAGTGTTCCATGACATTACAAAAATTATCATCACGGAAGTGTCCACTTCAATGACGATAAATCGCGCGTCACAGAAGTGCTTTCGTCAAGGGTGACCGACACGTGGCATCCACCGTAACGGAACACCGTTAAGCTATCGGGTCGGGTTTTGATCCGATAACCCATAAACAGCCCCGACCAATGGGGATTTTCCACGTGTAAAATTATCATTGGTTGGAGGAAACACGTGTCAGCTCATTGTTGGGACAGATGTCATCCACTCATTGGACAGAAGACGCCTATGATACGTCGACACGTGGCATGGCCCAACAGAGGCCCATTCCTGTGAAAAGGCCGGCCTGTTTGACTTGGTCAAAAGGTGGCAGGCCGGCCCATGGAAAGTCTGTTAATGGCCTGTTCGCATATAGCCCATTTACAGCCCGCTAACCCAAGGCCCGTTACGCCCTATCCGAATTAGGCCCAGTAGCATCATCTGGGCCATCCAATATGGTTTCAGCCCATTTTCACTTCTGGCCCATGTATGGCCCATGACGTCTTTCGGCCCATATGAGGCCCTATGTAACTCATGGCCTATTAACGGCCCGTGGTGAAACCGGCCTGTAATGAACAGTGTATCACTTTACACCCATTAACGACCCGTGGTGAAACTGGCCCGTAATGAATAGTGTATCACTTTATACCCATTAAAGGCCCGTTATTCCGTTGGGCCATTTCCAGCCCATGTTATCTTTCAGCCTTCCCAGAGCCCATTTATTCTTGGGATCATTTCCAGCATTCATTTTTTTACGGCCCGTTACTGTCATTTTCTGCTTGTGGGCCAAATTGAGCCCGTGGTTACAGTCGACCCGTTTGTGGTCCGTTAATACATTGGGTCGTTTTCGTAGCGTCATCAAATACGGCCTATTAACGATGGCCCGTTATGGTCGGCCCATGAACGGACGATTCCAACTCTAGCCCATTTACGGCCATAATGCGGCATGTTATTGGCCCATGTTTGCCCAATCAATCATACGGCGCGTATAAGGCCCATTGATGATATGGCCCGTAGAAGGCCCATTGTTTCTACGGCCCATAGAAGGCCCATTGTTTCTACGGCCCATAGAAGGCCTACTGTTTCTATGGCCCGTAGAATGCCCACTGTTCTACGGCCCGTACGAGGCCCAGTGTCACTACAGTAAATATTAGCCCACGGTTATTGTGGCCTAGTTTTAAAAAATAGGTTATTGCAGCCACTAGCAAACCGCGGAAAAAGAACTTCACTTACTACAAGGAAAGAAATAAATAAGACAACAAGGAAATAAATAAGCAAGCAACTTATGCTAGGCTATCACGGCTATTACACATATTACATCCACTGGGCATCAAAGTTCGCCACCAGTGCAAATATAGGGAACAAAGCAGCATATAAATGCCGCAGCAAAACAAGTCCAGAACTGAAACCACTTCAGAAGAGTTCAAGAAACAATATCATGGGTACCCATAATGCTGGCAAGATGCTTTGCAGGCTTATTAACTTTCTCTTGTTTGGCGCTTAAATCCTCCAGCGTTTGTTCTTGCACAAGAAAGTACGCATCTGAATTCTGAAGGGACTTCCTCAGTCATTCAGCTTCTTGCCACAGCAGAGCTGACTGATGCCTTTCAGCTTGTAGCTGAGACTGAAGAAGCCGAAGTGATTCAGGCAGCGAGTTCGGAGAGCTTGTGCCAGCGGTACTGGCCAGTAACTCGAACACTACATCAACGCAGGACTGTGGGGTTTTCTCATTGTCTACAAGATCGTTTTTATCACCTTTCTTGGAGACCAACAAGGTTGTCTCACTATCTTGTACCTTATCTGCATTACTTTCTCTATCATTGCATACTGGGGTGCTCTTCTCCAATATTCTGTTTGCATACTACAAGAGAAACAAGCAGACACATCACAGGTTTAGCTTGTAGTATACGAAACTCATTTTGGTAAACCGGTTCAGTAGTAAGGTGGACAGGATAACATCATAAAACAAACATATATCTATGTACTATGGTCACTGTATTGTCCATATCATTCTAGTTTATGTTCCCTAATCAAGATAGAGACACAGTTCAACTCATATATTTTTAAGACACAACAGCATAGATGGAGTATAAGTGTGAGAAACTACACAGCATTGGCAGCACTTGTAATGTGCATCACATGAGAACATAACTGTTTATACAACTTAAACTTAAATCAACATAGAGCAAGAAGTGAGAACAACAATCCAGTTAAAGAAATAGGTTTAAAACATACCTGTTGCGCCATTGGAGTTTCAATTGGATCCTTCAAATTCGAAAGTAGTTGGTATGAGTAAATACAGTGATGCAACAGCAAAGGAGTATGGACCATAGCTATGGAATCTGACCTGAGAATAGTTGCTCTTCTGCATTAAACATGGAGTTTGGGTTAGTTGTGGTGGTCTTCGTGCTTTGGGCACTGTAGTAGCTTTACAAACTTCTCGTGTGGGGGTACTCTGTGGTGGATACGGTGCTTTGTCAACTATAGGTGGGTTACTATCCGCTGGGGTTGCGGTTAGATGGGTTGTAGCTGGTTCTCTGCCCAACAGTGTAAGTGTGCAATCTGGAAGAGTCTCGATTATGTGTGGTGGGGCTAGTTTGTGGGCCAGTACAACCATGGTTCTATCTGCATCGACGGGTAGCACTATCTTTTGTGAAGAACGGTTTTTTGCTCCCTTAGATACTGCCATCACCCCCTCCAATTCAAATGGCTGATAAACAAGAAAAGAAATTGAACGTACAGACATTGTATGATAGACAGATGTGGTAATTCACATATATGTTGTCTAACCAAACAGGACAGCATGACACAATTTCACATATATGATGCCTAACTAAACAGGATAGCATGACACAGTTTCAGATATATGATGGATAACTTAACAGGATATAATGGCATAATTCAACATATGATGAGTACCTAAACAGGATGACATGACAAAACTATATGATGTCTTTCTAAAATAGGTTGGGATGAAATAATTCACATACATGTTGTCTAAGTATACAGGATGTCATGATATAATTGACATAATTGATTCATATACTAAGCAACTGGCACTCGCATGTATGATATCTAAACTAAGCAGACAGAGTTCAATATTGTGCATATGATGTCTAAACTAAGCAATGCAGGACACCATATGCATCATATGAGAAATATAAACATTGCAACTTAGAGCATACACCTCAGGTGGGATATAGAACTGGTCATCTGTCTCTGAATCCTCCTCTGAGGAGCTCCCTGTAACCATCGAGATATATGCTTCAACAGGTACCATTGCCTGCTCTAAAGACCTTGTTTTCACTTCAGATTTTTCCATAACCAGCTCAAACGGCTGATACACATGAAGAGTAGTTCAATATACACAGATTGTCAACAAATGGAATACGTAATGAAAAAAAAAGATGGCATGTGATAATTCACATACATGATGCCTGGCTCCATGGCAGTGCATAATTCACATATATGATAATTGGCTGAAAAACATGGCATTGCATAATTCACATATCTAATATAGAAAGCAAACATGAGGCATTCACACAAAGCATGTCTAATCTAAGCAGATGGCATGGCAATGCAAGACACCATATGCATGATATGAGCAATATAACCCAGCCAAGTTAGAGCATGCACCTCGGGGGGGTGGGGGGAATACGACTGGTCATCTCTCTCTGAATCCTCCTCTGAGGAGCTATTTGTAACCAGCAAGAAATCTTCATCGACAGGTAGCACTGACTGCTCAGAAGACCTTGTTTTCACTCCAGATTTTCCCATGACCGACTCAAATGGCTGATGCACAGGTAGAGTAGATGTATATATAAACATTGTTGACAAATGGAATACATTACGGAAAAAATATGGCACGATACAATTCACATATACGATGACTGGCTAAACAGGATGGCATTGCATGATTCACGTATATGATGCCTGGCTAAAGAAGATGGCATTGCATAATTCCCATATACTCCCTCTGTTCCTAAATATTTGTCTTTTTAGAGATTTCAAATGGACTACCACATATGGATGTATATAGACATATTTTAGAGTGTAGATTCACTCATTTTGTTCCGTATGTAGTCACTTGTTGAAATCTCTAAAAAGAGAAATATTTAGGAATGGTGGGAGTATGATATAGAAACCAAACAGGTGGCATTCACACAAAGCAAATCTAAACTAAGCTGATGACATATAAGATGTATAATGTAAGCAATGCAAGGCGCCATATGCATGATATGACCAACATCAGCATGCCAGGTTAGAGCAAACACCTCGGGTGGTAAACTGGCGTGGTCGGCTCCTTCTGAATCTCCATACGAATAGTTATCTTCCTCTGGAATACAATCTGGAAATACAGGAGAGGGGGGGGCACTTCGCCCACCATGGAGCGGCGTCTGCATGACATTATATTCGCACGCAACGGTCTTCTCTTTTTCTCTACATGTTCAGTATGATTGTGTACAGTATCTGACATGCATAATAAAAAATAGTTAGATTTTTTAAGGCCTAAGGGGTGCATGCAAAAATCAAGACTGATGGTAGCAAACGAGAGGATGGATCCAAAACTAATGATAGCAGGTAGATTATAGCTTTAGTTTAAAAAAATAGACAATGGATCATCTATTGAACCACATAGAAGACCCCAGATGAACCAGATAGTAGACAGATACTATTCATTGTTGGCTCGATATGAGACCCATGGCCAATTCAAAACTCAAGATTGAACAATAAAGTAGCAAGTAATAATAACCGATGTATAACGTAAGTAAACACGAAAGACTGCGACCTCTCTTCTGGAACTGTGTAGTCCTCAGGTTCATCTACTCATCGATGATGGTAATGTAGTTGGCGTGGCTGCCGGTAACGGGGAAGATGATCTGAGGCGGCGAAAGAAAGTCTGCAGGGGGGATCTCTACTGCAGTGAACGCTTTTGTCGATGGTGCACCTCGGGTGGGGTGGATGACGGCACGGCAGGAGCAGGACATAACACACATAGTTTTCTTTGACGCCTATGTGTAATGAAGTAAATCTGTAAGGGATCCTTAGAATTGGAGGATTCTATAAACGCAGGGACAGGAAAAACACATAAATAGGATAGGAATGCACGTGCAAAACGGAGCATTTGGAAACATAGGATTTCGGTCAACCAGGGTGTTTGGCTCACAAGAATTGGAAGAACAGAGGAATGGAGAAACAAAGTGATGCGATGAGTATACAACCTCTTTTGCATAGCCTTGTAGACCTCAGCATCTTTGGGTTGGACGTGGAGGATGGTGATGATGCTGGTGTGACTGTCGGAGGCGGGGAAGAAGATCCGAGGCCTCTGAAAATGGTGCCGAGGGTACTGCTCCGCTGTGATGGACGGTTCCGTCATTGGAGCAGCTCCGCTAAGGTGTACGGCGATGAGGCTGAAGCATGACAAGACAGACAATGTTAATCTGAAGTGGGACCCTAATATCATCTGCAATAGATGATGTAAAATACATCACCAAAAAGTGCTAGATGTAAAACGCATCAGCCGCGCCACGGCCGCTCCAACAGATGCTGTATGTACTGTTCACTCTGAACTTAACTAAAGAAAATGAACTTCACAGTCGAAACTGAATTTTACTGTTGAAACTGATTGAACTAGTAACAGAGCATTGCAATGGATGTTTAGGGCATTCGATCACTAGTAGCAGAGAACCAGTGATCTAAATCAGCAGACGCTCGAGCAGGGAACACACTAGCAGAGAGCAAGTCGTATAGTAGCACCGCGAGCGAGTGCTAAAGCAGCAACTCCTGTAGCTGCTGGAGGTCATGCAGCAGCGCAAGCGAGAGCAAGAGCAGAGCAGCAACATGAACGAAAGCAGGAGCAGTGCAGCAGCGCGATCGACATCAAGATCAAAGCCGCAACGCGAGCGAGTGCCGGAGCAGCTGCAGCTAGTGCCGATGTGGGACTTACCGCCGAGGAAGCAATGACATGGGGGAGAGATGCCGTGGATGATGTGGCCGGCGACGGCGCCGTCGACGGAGACACGCCATGTCTGCTCGGTATCGAGCACCGGCAGCCCTGTGAGATCGAATAAAAGATAAAATGCAGCGGTGAGTGCAGAACCTCCTTGGTGGCGCCGAGTTGGCCTCGTCTTCATCGGAGTAATTGGTGAGGGTGATGCGGTTCCGATGGGGCAGGTCAAGACGGTGCTGTGGGGATTGAGGTGGTGCGATAGACGAGGCGAACATCGGGGCAGCTCCTTGGAGGTAGAGGACGGGGCGGCTGATCCGGCGGGACGACGACATCGACAACAGATCCTCATACGGTGTGGTGTATGAGGGACGGTGAGCTGTTGCGGTGGACGACGTAGTCGGGGAAGAGTCTCCGGCTGGGCGGCGATCGGCAGGCCGACGGAGGAGCGTGGGGTTTCGCGGGTTTTGGCGGCCTCGGTGTACGAATGGGGGGCGAAGGGGAGGGGGGAGCCAAGCTTAGGGACGCGCTTGTCCGAAATGTAGGGTAAGTTACCAGCGTACCCCCACCGGTTTTGACACCGCGACGTGGAGCTTCATTTCCGGCTGAGGGGTAGAAGGGGGATTTCACATGTCTGGGCTGCGGGAGCGATTTCAGATGAGGAGGGAGTTCTCGCACGGGTCCAAATTTTGGGATAACAATGCGCGGCGCGGGTTGAAGAAGCGGGAGTTTCAAAGCAGGTGAGACAAAAGATACTCGAGCTTGAAAATTTCGGGATAACAAGGTGCGGATTCCTTGTTCGGCAGAACAAACTTAACGTGTAAAAAAACAATTCATACAAGACACAAGAGAGTCATGTCCCCTTTTACTATATTGCTATAGATGCCATTGAAAAAACGACAAGAAAAATGTAAAAAAAATCGGGAGAACAAGATTACCCTGCACAGTACCAAATCGATCTGCACTTCCCTCAACAACAACAAAAAACAAATCAATTCCCACCGAAGAAAGAGTATTGTCCCTTTTATATGATTACAGATGCCATGATCTCGAATTTCAAGTTTTGAATCCATGTTATGTTGAATTCGAATATATCGTTAGGTGACCTTGTGGTTTATAATTGATGTAGTCGTACATTTTGATCTTCCATCATATATGAACATTTTACTCCACCATGTGAACATATATATTGTCGACTACCATATGGACTAAATTTGAATCAATTTTCCTTATTTGGATACGATTGTTGTCAAGTTATACAATAATTTAAATATTATCTTGATAACAAAAACATGCATATAGCAGTAATCATATTTCACTATGAACTACATGTACCATACGCTCTCCAATTCAAATATTTGTATCCATTTTATGTTGAATTCAAATCATAGTACATTATTGGTCTAGGTAGCGAGATGTTCGGGATAATCTAAACCCTGTTTTCAGAGTATAGTTTTTGGCTGAATTGGAACAAGTTTTGGTATAAGCCTCTTGCAAAACCGGAGATTCTCTCAACAAGCCTCATGGTTCCGAGAGGGAACATGTCACCTTTGTGTGTGAGACGATATACGCTGCCTCCCCCCTGATTTTATTTACAGAGGCAACATAGAACTATATGAGTGCCCTATTAAATTTTGGAATTATTTTGGGTTCATTTGGCCTTTTTATACATTAATTGAGTTTCTGGACTTTTAATGTGCATAATCTAAATATGAATTTCATGCACATGCTCCGATGCACCAAAGTGGGTTGAAAAATCACATGTGTGTCCTTGGTTGAATTTCTAGGTCCCATGGAAGAAATGAGAATGAAATTCAAACATCTGGGCGTCATGACTCGGCTGAGAACATCGAGAAACTTAGATTTTAAATTCATGTAAATCCAAAACTCGCCTGGAAATCATGAAACTTGGCATGGTGTCATGTCATGGCACTAACATGTTGTGGTAAAAATTGGGCCGATTTGGAAGCTCGTGGTTCTAAGAGGGAACGTGCCACCTTTGAGTGTGAAACGATATACGCTGCCCCCCCCCTTGATTTTCTTAACAAAGGCAACATCGAACTACATTAGTGCCCTGTTAAATTTTGCAATTATTCAAGGTTCGTTTGTCATTTTTTATACATTAATTGAGTTTCTGGTCATTTAATGCGCATAAGTCAAATTTGAACTACAAGCACAAGCTCTCGTGCACCAAAGTTGGTTCAAAAATCACATTTGTGTCCTCGGGTGAATTTCTAGGTCCCATGCAAGAAATGAGAATAAAATTAACACATCTGGGCATCGTGGCTCGGCCGAGAACATTGAGAAACTTGGTTTTAAAATTATTGTAAATCCAAAACACGTCTGAAAATCATGAAACTTGGCATGGATGTCATGTCATGGTACTACCATGTTGTGGTAAATTTTTTGGCCGAATAGGAACAGATTTTGGTATAAGATTCTTGCAAACCGAAGCTTCTCTCAAGAAGGCTCGTGGTTCTGAGAGGGATCGTGCCACCTTTGAGTGCGAAACGATATACGTTGTCACCCTTGAGTTTATTTACAAAGGCAACATAGAACTACATGAGTGCCCTATTAAATTTTGGAATTATTCCGGCTTCGTTTGGCCTTATTTACACATTAATTGAGTTTTTGGTCATTTAATGTGCATAATTCAAATTTGAACTACAAGCACATGCTCCCGTGCACCAAAGTTGGTTGAAAAATCGCATTTGTGTCCCCAGGTGAATTTCTACTCCCTCCTTCCATCTATATATGTCCTAATGCGTTTTTCGAGGCTAACTTTGACCAAACGTTAGAGCAATAATATATGACATGCAACTTACACAAAGCATACCTTCAAATTTGTATGTCAAAGGAGCTTCCAATAATATAATTTTCATAGTATACATCTCATGTGCTATTAATCTTGTCGATAGTCAAAGGTTGTCTTGAAAAACACATTAGGCCCTATATAGATGGAAGGAGGGAGTAGGTCCCATGCAAAAAATGAGAATAAAATTCAAACATCTGGGCATCATGGCTCGGTGGAGAACATTGAGAAACTTGAAACTTGGCATGGTGTCATGTCATGGCAGTACCATGCCGTGGTAAAAAATATTGGCCGAATAGGAACAAATTTTGGTATAAGCTTCGTGCAAATCGGAGCTTCTCTCAAGAAGGCTCGTGGTTCTGGGAGGGAACGTGTCACCTTTGTGTGCATAATTCAAATTTGAAATACAAGCACATGTTCCAGTGCACCAAAGTTGGTTGAAAAATCACATGTGTGTCCTCGGGTAAATTTCTAGGTTCCATGCAAGAAATGGGAATGAAATTCAAAATTCTGGGCGTCGTGGCTGGGTTGGAAACATTGAGAAACTTAGTTTTTTAATTCCTGCAAATCCAAAACACGCATGAAAATAATGAAACTTGGCTTGGTGCCATGACATGGCACCAACATGCTGTGGTAAATTTGCAGTCCGATTCGTGAAGGCGCACACATTAACAATCAACAAAGTCATTTTGGAACAAGTGCTGTCACATTACAATCGGAAACACAAGTATTATTGAAACCGTGGGCATTCTACTTACTAGTACCATTTACGTGCCGCCACGCGTCCCCATTGTTTATTAGCTAGGAGGCGTCATGCAGGGTAGCTATTTGAGTATGAGAGGCGTGCGATCAGACCCCTGCGCGTGCTTATCGGGATGAGAGCCCTTTGACGTCCATCTGCCGTCCACCTCTCTCCCAAGGTCTCCATTAATGGCGCCCAAGCCTGTGTTTAATGGCGTGGCTATGTCTCACTCGACTGAGATTTAAGAGAGAAAAAATAAAATCTGAAAGCACGGATCTTGATGTAAGATCCGACGGACCTATATAGCATCTACTACGACTTATAGCAAGACTGATGAATATATAAGGACGATTAATTTTATTTTTGATCAAAGAAGGGCTTGCCCCTTCCGATTTTCATTACTGAATACCACCACAATTCACAAGAAGTTCAGCACAACTCCAGCCTGACACGAAGGACTAAAAGCTACCAGATTGAAATCGCAACATCCCAAGAGGCCAACAAAGGCCAAACATCCGCGCTAGAACCCAACATTTCACAACCAACGACACAATCCACATCCTAAACCGATTATTACATCAAAAGAAACCAGGAAACTGAAGGAAGCCCAGCAGCAACTAGAAGAACAGCAACGCCAGGGTCGCCACAGCAAGAGTTTTCTTCATTCCAGCCCCGCAACATTGATCTTCCATAGAAAGATAAGGACGATTAATCATCTTACATAATTAGAAAGATAATTAAAAAAGACACATGCAGCTACGCCCGAAATACACAAGGGCAAAATAAGAAGGAAGACAAGGATCTGGCTCGCTGATCTCTACTTTCTTGATGCTTTGTTGCAGGCCGTGGGAACTAGTCTCCGCGGCGAGCGGCGATGAGCTCTTTCATGTCCTCAAGACGCTGCTTGAGAACATCCACGGATTCCTCCACCAGCCTTTGGTGCTCGTTACGGAGCATGTCATTCTCATCCATAAGTTTCTTGATGATGATGCCGGTCCTCTTCAACAAGGCACTCGTCTCCTCCTGCTGGTCTGCACTTCAGACGATCTTCTCCCTCAGCAGGTCACGCTCGGCCCAGAGCCTCTCATTGCCCTCCCTTAGTTGTCGGATGACGCCGGTAGCCTGTTCAAACGAGGCTTTCATGTCATCCTGCAACCTCGCCCAGCCGGAGATCTGATCCATCTGGAATGGATGATCGCATGCATGCGCCTGTAAAAGTCGTCGCCTGTCCGCGAGAAATTTTCCTAGGCCGCCGCGGCGCGGCGGGACATCTCTGCTGCATTCGTGGCACGGCGGGACATCTCTGCTGCTTCCGCGGTGCGGCCAGACCAGTCTGCTGCATCGATGGCGCGGCAGGACCTCCGTGCTGCTTCAGCGGCATGGCGGGACCTCTGTGCTGCTACTTCCGCGCGGCAGGACATGTCGGCTGCTCTCGCAGCGAGGTGGGACATTTCTCGTGCTTCCGCTTCCATGCTCGCCTCTCCCTGGTGGCAATCTCTCGACCCAGAACTCACATTGGCCATGGCAGACGCAAGGGAAGGATGCTGAATGACTTGTTTGTTTTTGTGGATGAGGAGTCGAGGAGGAATGTGCAGTCATGTTTGCATACTAGTATTTATAACCGAGTACTAATACGCTCCTAAGTGGGAAACCGTTTAGGTTGTGATCGGTGTGAACAGGTTTGCAATTCAATATAGCATGGTACTAATACGCTCCTAAGTGGGAAACCGTTTAGGTTGTGATCGGTGTGAACATGTTTGCAATTCAATATAGCGTGGAGTAATTTGGAATGTGACGAGACGCAAGCTCAAAATTTATTGACGGTTCTAGTTTCGAAGTGCGGCACTATTCCCTGGTGGAGTACTTCTTTTTCTACTCCCTCCTTTCGGTTTTATAGGGCTTATCTCAAAATTTTAGTTTTTCCATTTTATAAGGCTCAATTTGGTTGTTCCTCAACAAATTTTCAGATTCCAAGGTGCATTAAATCATTGCATGCAAGTATTAAGAGAAAATTGACCAATGCATGTACTTTATGCATGCATGCATTGCAATTAATGCATTGATAAACATAATTTTTTGAGAAAAACAAGAGCATTAATTATGTGCTTTTGCAAACTACAAAAAATATTCCACCACTCACCATCTTGGTTGGTGAGATTTTTAAATTAAGCCCTATAAACCGGAAAGGAGGGAGTACTGATGTGTACGTGCAATAACTGGCACCGTCGTATACATATCTTACGCTTAATGGGGCGTTTGACAGGAATAGCCACGTGGCGAGCTCTAGGCTAGTCTTTTTTCAAACGCATTAAACCTATCTCTAGGGACTTCTCGCACGCACCATCGTGCCACCCACAAAAACTTGTACTCTGAGTTTAGTAGTACGTTATACAGGAAGAGAAGAGGTGCACTCACGCACTCGTCCTCTCACACACGCGTCTGTTTTTTCTCAAAAAGGAGGATGATGACCCCCGGCCTCTGCATCTGGGAGTCACACACGCATCTGTAGCTACGAATTGTAGTGTTCTCAACCATCTGATTGGCTCTATCATGGATGTACCTATATACTAAAACATGTCTAGATACATCTATATTTTGACAAATGGAAGGCATGTATTGTGGAACGGAGGGAGTGCTTGTCATCAAAATGGATAAAAAGGGACGTATCTAGAACTAAAATACGTCTACATACATCTCCTTTTATCCATTTTGATTACAAGTAGTACTTCTTACCCAAAGGAAATTTATATCCAACAGACACAAAATATCCGTTCGACTGTTG
This sequence comes from Triticum aestivum, assembly GCF_018294505.1. NCBI lineage: Eukaryota > Viridiplantae > Streptophyta > Magnoliopsida > Poales > Poaceae > Triticum > Triticum aestivum. The sequence continues at coordinate 156,934,153 of NC_057813.1, forward strand.
GAAATTACTGATCTGATGTCGAAGTAATTGCTGCATCGCCACCAAAACCCACCATTTCTTAAGCTAAAGTAGACAAAGGTAATCCCTATATTAGCATATTACTAAGATAAACAAAAGGCACTGTAGAAACATTTAGGACGTGAGCTTGTCAATCTGAATGTGGAGGGACACAAGCTTAGTCCCGGCCAGCAGCTTGGGTGGAACTGTCAAGAAGGTCAGCTCCTGCACGTCGACGTCACCGGGATCCTTGCTGCTTGTCATCTCCATTTCCACCTTGACGGCGTCGGTCGTGCCTTTGGGCTCCCCCGGCGACCCACAGCTTGGCCACGTGGCAGTGGGGATGCCCCTGCTCTGATGCAGATGACCGACACGGCGATAGGCGCGCTGATGTCGAGCACGCCGCCGACCAAGAAAAACGTGCGGTGGTCCTCCTTCGCGAATAGCAAGAGCCGTGGCTCCGACAATCACTACAAAAAAATACACTTCCGTGATGATACGTGTTTGTCACAATAGGTCGCTCTTTTTTGTCATGCATGTACATCCAGGACAAATTTATGACGGAATCAAGATAGTCATACCTGTGCTGTCGTAGAAGTGTTCCATGACATTACCAAAATTATCAGCACGAAAGTGTCCACTTCCATGACGATAAATCGCGCGTCACAGAAGTGATTTCGTCAAGGGTGACCGACACGTGGCATCCACCGTAACGGAACGCCATTAAGCTATCGGGTCGGGTTTTGGATCCGATAACCCGTTAACAGCCCCGACCAATGGGGATTTTCCTCGTGTAAAATCATCATTGGCTGGAGGAGACACGTGTCAGGTCTGCGCTGGCACATGTGTCACTCATCCAATGGGCGAGACGCGCCAATGATATGTTGACACGTGGACCGGCCCATCAAGTTTAAATGGGCCGGCCCAACTAAAGGCCCACAAGATTTTGCAGACCATAATGGGCCGGCCCAGCTAAAGGCCCACGAGATTTTGTGGACCATAATGGGCTGGCCCAGCAAATGGCCCACAAGATTTTGTGGGCCATAATGGGCCGGCCCAAGTAAAGGCCCACAAGATTTTTGTGTGCCATAATGGGCAGGCCCAGGTAAAGGCCCACAAGATTCTTGCGGATCATAATGGGCCGGCCCGGCTAATGGCCCACGAGATTTCGCCGACATTAACGGGCGGCCCAGCTATAGGCCCACAAGAATTTGAGGACCCTAGTAGGCCAGCCAATTAACTGGCTGCCATGTTTTGGGCCAAATACCGGCCCATATTTGATCCGGTCCATTAATGGCCTGCCATGTTCCGGGCCTAATAGTGGCCCATATGAGATCCGTCCTGTTAAAAGCCTACCACGTTCTAGGCCAAATTACGGCCCAGATCAGGTACGACCCTTTAAGAGGCTATGGGCTCAATTATGGCCCATATCAGATTCGGCCCGTCAACTGGACACTATGCTTTTGTGCCCACTTGCTAGAGGCCCACTTAGTAATTTGGCCTGACATTAGTTTTGGCCTCTTAAGGACCCGTTTAACATTTCGGCCCTATATTAATTTCGGCTTGTTAAATGCCCGTCATATAGTTGGGCCTAACTACGGCCCGGTTTGCATCTGGCCTACTCGCAGCCGATATCTGATTGGGCCAAACAAGGACCGAGACAATTTTGGCCTGTTAAAAGCCCGTGATTTGATTCGCACAATCATGGGCCGGGGTTCATTTCGGGCTGCTGATGGCCCGTTAGCTGTTCGGCACGTTTTAGTCCCAACCTACATCGTGATTGCATGATGGCCCGATTATGTACCGTAATTTTATGGTTTGGCCAGTTTACTGCGAAGATAGGATAAATATACAGTAAAATAACTACAACATCGTGAATAAGAAAAAACCTAGACTATAGAATAAAGAAATTACAACATATTACATCCACTGGGCATCAAAGTTCGCTACTCTGATAATAAAGCACAAGCAGACAATAGATTACATACACTGGGCATCAAAGATCACCACCAGTGCAAATAAACACGCCGACATAATAATATACAAAACAGACATCACTTCAATAGAGTTCAAGAAAGGTTAGCCCTGCTGGGGAGCTACAGCGCAAGCAGCTGAGCAAGATGATGAGGCTGCGCTTGTTCAACACTTAAATCTTCCTCACTCTGAAAGATAAACAAGCACACAGATGACAAGTTTTCCAAATAAAAGTATCAGTGCTGACAATTCATCACATTTCTTACTGACGAATAAAGTGACACAGTTTAAAATTGCATTAACACAATATGGTATTGTTCAGGTCAAGACATGGCAGGAAATGACATTGTGAAGGAGTTGGCAGCTTCACGACACCACTGGATTACAGATCAAGACCTCATAAGTATCAATGGTTAGTGTGCTGTTAATTTATCCCATTCCAGATTGGCAAATAAAGAGACGGTTTAAATAATACTCCCTCCATCCAAAATTACTTGTCATCAAAATGGATGTGTCTAGAACTAAAATACATCTAGATACATCCATTTCAATGACAAGTATTTTCGGATGGAGGGAGTAGTAGAATGATATGACATTGTTCATAGTTAAGACATTGCAGAATATGACATTGTGCTGTAGTGGGTAGGTTCACCACACCACTGGATTACGGATGAAGAACAGAAGCATACATGCAGTGCAAAAGAAGATCACTTGCTCTGTATAGTTTAATTTACATGGTATGAATAAGGAACTTGGTTGCACAACTGAAAACTTAAATTGAGAAAGGACAAACTTTTGTTTATGAACTACATAATAAACTTTAAACATGCAATTTGATGCAAACACCAAAAATAAACAGCTGTTGTAGTCATGCCTAACCAAATATATACAACAAAGTTTGAAGGCTTGAGAGGGATAAACTTACATTATTGGTGAAGACAGGCTCTATAAAGGGCTTGTCCATGCTGGTGGGGGGGGGCCAATTCAAGAAGTTTACCATAGAATCTTCTTCATAAGCATTGCCTTTATTCTACATTTTGTTAAGAGTAAATATAGATGTGATAATATACGAAAAAATGGAGAATATTTAAGATAACATGAAGAGTGATGCTACATAACCAAGTAGCTATAAATGTAAGTGCAGCAATACAGGCAAAAGGTACAGCCAAGAGCAATGCACAGCTAAACTTCTTCAGTACCAACCTTATGGTAAGAGTAAATATATATCTGATGTGTAGAAAATGGAGGGCAAAGGAAAATAAGCTACAGAGTGATGTTACATGAAAAACTACCTATCATTATAAGTACACTGATAAAGGACAGCATGTACTTACAAGAACAATGCAAAGCTAAAAAAAACATTGGAATTGGATATATTCTACCCTAATGTAGCCATTCATACAGATCAGATAATTTCGAGCGAACAATTGATAAGTAAGCTATCATGCATACTGTTGTCACATAATGAACCAGGTATGTATGCAAGTACAGTGATACAGGACAACAGGTACTAACAAGAGCAATGCAGCGGGCAGCATATTTGCGATATCCCGTCATTCTTTTAAACTGGAATTCTTCTTCGAGCAGATTTCCTGCAAACAAGATCCGTAAGGCACATGCGGACAAGTAGACCTTCAAATTGTCATGTGATTTCATACACAGTACCTCATCCTGGGAATGAGACCAGTGCATAACAAGGTTTTTCCATTCAATGTCTTCTAAATTTAGCACAGGAGACTTCATCGGAAATTCGTTTATAGATTTGCCACCAAAGTGTGTTTTCCTGAGGTAACGCCGATACTGCTGCAATGCTTCCTTGAAAAGCACAAGCAAGCATTGCTCGTCATGACTATCTAGATTGACCCTCATCTAGTTACAACAATGCAATGTAAATCATTGATGTGTTCAATCAGTAGAAAACAGGAAAATAATAACCATGAATAATAGCACTTACACGTAAGTTGGATAGGAAGATGTGAAAATGGTGTTTGTCTTCACAATAATCTTCCCATGATGGAAATATATGCACGTAGTCCCTAACAACATTGAAAGCATTGTCTTTCAAACTGGGAATAAATGGAATGGGGTTCCAATCTGCAGGAATTGGCCGTCTCTGCAGTTGGGATAGGTCTTTGGCCGGTGGACTTGCTGTACTTTTTGCTGGAGTGGGATTTTTCTGTGGTACAGCTGGTGCTATGGCAAATGAAATTGGTATACCTTTTTCTCGAGTGCAGGTCCTGTGTGGTGGGGCTAGTGGTGTGGCTAGTGAAGTATGGGTACAGTCTGCTGGAGTCGGTCCTACATTTTGTGTCACTAGTTGTACAGCCAATATAAGTGGGGTGCTGTCTGATTTTTCGGGCACCACCACGTTTTTCAAGGACTTTGCTGGTGCTCCTTCAGGTTCGGCAATCACCCTCTTCCTTTTTGATATTTGATGCACACGAACAACATTTGAGTGGAAAAACATGGTATGATGACAGATGGAATATGTATTGATAATAGATGGGCATGGCATCTTGACATATATGATGAGTAAACTAAGCAGATGGCGGTGCAACAAAGTAGAAGAGATGCAAGACAACATATGCAAGATACCCGCAATCAATAAAACATTGCCAAATTAGAACAGGCACCTTGATGGGTGAACAGGACAGGCCATCTGCCTTTGACTCCTCGAGGTTACAATAGTCATTAGGATCATATTCTGAACAAGAGTCAACAGGTGGGGAGCGTATGAGTTTCATTGCATCCACAATGGCACTCAATGCCTTGGTGCCAATTTTGTAAGTCATTGCAGTGTTTAGCTTCAAGAGTGGACTGCTGCTAGTGTGACACAAAGCAGCTACACAGATCATAGTGTAGATATAACGGAAAACCTTAAGCATGAGAGTAAAATCAGCAAAGTGGAACTTGCTGGAATATATGTGCTAGTATTGCCGGTACGGCTAGAAAGGCTTCGGATACTAGCTCTCTTCATGTGAAGGTGCGGTACTGTTAACATCAGTATAACTCTCAAAGGTGACACAGCTCCGCGCATTTCCTTGCTATTCTTATAAGATTCAAGTGGGCAGGCCACTGCAAATCCTATTCCTATGTTTACAAGATCCTATGAATCAAAGGGGCTCAAAGTGTCCATCACAACCGACCGTATATACCTCAAATGTCCCTGCTCATCTTCAGTACAAGGAACATATTATACTACTAGCATACTCCCTCCATTCCAAAATATAAGTCTTGGTAGAGATTTCCACTATGGAACACATACAGATGTATCCAGATACATTTTAGAGTGTAGATTCACTCATTTTGCTCCATATGTAGTCCATGGTGGAATCTATACAAAGACTTGTATTTAGGAACGGAGAGAGTACATATTAAAGAAGAACGGAAGAGGAACATGGTAAAGAAGAGCAAGCAGATTTTGGATAATAAAATGTTGGTTGCGCAGTGCCCACACATGATGAACCAGAGCGCATTAAGAATGCAACTCCCAGCTGTCTCTCGATCATTTCAGGCAGTTGGATGAAGATCCTATGTCTCCTAAGCCTTGTTATTCATCGTCTTTGATTCTTCCCATACAGAACACCGCACGGGCCGCCGGCCGGTCCACCAGCCCCCACCGCATGTGTTCCTCCGCCACCCCCACCCCCCACCCGCATCAAGTTTTCTTTGTTCGGCGAGGCCCCAGAACCACCCGAGCCCCTTGGATCGCACCGGCGAACTCCGGCGAGCTCTAAAAAATCGACTGATCCAATTTTGAAATTTAGTCTACTGTGATTTAACTAGTGTGGAATATAAAAGGGGAAAACCATAAGCATTGGGAGTATAGTGTTGAGCGTGCCATGGCGGATCTGAAGGTGCAAACCAGACAAAGGCAACTTCGCAACCAAGAGAAACCAGAGTAAAGTAGTGGCGATCTATTTTCTTGCTGCGATAAATAAGTTGAGCAGATACGAAAGAGTACCGCTTCTGGTGCCACACCGTGTATGCATCTGGTGAGAATTTGACGGTGCTGCGGTAGCGATGGCTGTCGGCAGCGTGGAAGCAGATCTAGGAGGGTAGACGGTGGCGGGGGGGCATGGTGGATGAGACGGACGTAGGAGCGGCGCCGGCAAGGTGGACGACGGCGGGGATGAAACGAGAGGACGGGGTGCAAGGATCCCGGTCAGAAGGCGTGGATGAGAGAGGTCGATCTCTTGTAATGGACGGCGGTGTCGGGGTATCAGCTCCAGTATGGTGGGGAAGGACAGCGGTGGATGGAGTGGCGGACGGCGGCTGACGGAGGACGGTGGAGTCGAGAGGGTGTTTTGGCACCCACGGAGTACGAATGGGGAAAAGGAACGTCGAGAGAAAGGGTGGAACCATGTATTCAGGGCGCTTGTCTCAAATGCGAGGAAATTTACAAACTTAGCCCCCGTTTTAAAATTCTACTACATCACAGCAACATTAGTCGGTTGGGGATAGGACGGTAATCTCGCATACACCGAATATTTGTCGATGAGAGTTTGTTTTTGGCGCCCACCGTGTATGAATATGAATCGGGGAGGGAGTCGATTTCGGCCGAGGGCACACTGTGTTTTGGCGCCCACCGTGTATGGAATCCGGGTGAGAGTCACGTTTGGGTGAAATTACAAACCTACCCCTATCGAAACGTATAGAAATCCAGCAGATAGGCTTTGCGCAGCAGGGATAGGCAGTAGTGATTTCCATCTCGCATATTTTGGTTTCGGGCGGTTACTGCGACTTTCCCCGCTTCGTTCAAATTTTGCACAGTGCACGTTTACCGTGCCAACTCAATTCGAATCCCGTTTGTATTCTACAATTTTTTTCGGGCGGGATCCATTTTCAATTGGAATTACATTCTATATACATCATTTTTTTACATATACTTCCAAAAGCACAACAAAGAATTCTGCTCCTTTATATGTATAATATGATTTACAAATACAATGATCTTGAAATCTTAAGGTTGAATTCAAAAAAAATAACCAAATTATGTTCTACTAAAATGTATGGATCAGTAATATCTACATATTAAATAACATAGATGTGTGTGAATTCATATGAGTATGCATGTTTGATAGATCAATTTTGGTTCGAATATGGATTACATGTATCATCATCTCGAATTCAAATATTTGAATCCCTATTTTGTTCACTCCTTTCACGCCCATCTCTCTCGCATGCATGCTCCTTCAGGTAGCTATCACTCTCTTTTCTCCAGCTCACCCGCATGCTCACTTCATGTTTCTCCTATCCCCGCAAACATGGTCTCTCGACGTCTCCCTTGAGAAGTGTCACACTCTCCCTATCATTATACATTACACGGTTTTAATTATCTCTCACATCTCTACTGTTCTCTGGTATCACTCGGTACCAAAGCTTTCTTTTTCACCGCCACACACACAGTCTCCACTCGTCTTTCACTTTGTCTTTCTCTCTATGGGATTCTCTCACACACCCTATATGTCTCTACATATGACTCATACCACTAAAATTACTCTCTCTCTCTCCTGTAGACACAACATTTGTTGCGGTCTTCTTTTCGTCTCCATCCCAGACTGACACCGATCAGACAATTCCGACTACCGTCTCCTCTCTCTCTCTCTCTCTCTCTCACACACACACACACACAGACAAACACACACACACAACTCCTGCTTCCACTCCCCTTCCCGACTACCGTCTCTCTCTCTCACACACAAAAAACTCTCGCTTTCGCACCCCGACTCATATTTCTCTCACAAACATTTATCGACTAGCTAGCCTCTAGATAGGTTTATACACCCGCACACTCATGCTTCCACCATCGCATACATGTCTCTCTCTCGCTCCTTGTATCTATGTGGCTTTTTCTTCCCTTCTTGAGAAACGCCCTCTCGATCGTGCACACACACACTATCACCTCATTTTAAGCTGATACCTATCGCACAGACACTACTTGTGTCTTTGTCACACATGCACTCCGTCCTCCTCCACTCTCCCTCTCTCTCACACACACATGGGCTTTTTGCAACAACTAGAAAGATGCCCATGCGTTGCACGGAACATCAAGATGCATTTGTATGAGTAGTTTATCTTGTGGGGGGAAAGGATGAACGAGGGAAGACCTTATTTGCAAATGTGGAGAGGGGTGTGGGTGTCAGGACCCCGACTCAATGCCACATCGATCTAGCATGTAACACCTCATATCACTTTGCGGCCTCACGCACGGTATTCCCACGGGTGTCGCCTTACCTTTGCCCAGGACCGTTTGCGCCTTTTGGCACACGTATATGACAGTGTCGCTAGCATCCATATGATAAGGAGCCCGGGCTGACATGGCTAGTCGTAAACCCAAAGTGGCACTAACTTACAGGGACAGGCATCCATGACCCAGCATCGAACGTGTCGATCATCAGCGAGTGAATCCAGGTTGTAGCACTGGGCTAGCAGGACTCCGGTGAACCGGGCTGTAGCGGGCTAACAGGACTCCGGTATTCATCGCGTGACATTTCCCCGAAGGGACAGACACAGGAGCGAACAAGGACACATGCCGGCCAGCCTAAGTGTTCCGGAGCAGTAGCAAGCTACCATGGCTCGGTGGAAACACTAGGAGACATTTCCCGGTAAGAGAGGCTACTAAGGATAAACAACTAGATAGTGAGATCCCACACATACCAAGCATTTCAATAACATACACACAATATGCTCGATATGTGCAAATACAACATGGCATCACAACATGACTCTACGACTCAAGTATTAATTCAATAGGCTCCAAGGAGTGAGATATTACAAACACGGGTCTCATGACCCAACATTCAGAGCATACAAGTCAAAGCACATGCGGAAGCTTAACATGTCTGAGTATAGACAACTATAAAATGAAAAAGGCTGAGAAGCCTGACTATCTACCAGATCCTGCCGAGGGCACAAGATCGTAGCTGAGGTAATAAGCTAAACGTCGAAGTCCACGCGGTACTACTAGCAAGACCGAAGTCTCTCTGCAAAAACATAAAATAGGCAAACGTGAGTACAAATGTACCTAGCAAGACTTACATCAGAACTAACTACATATGCATCATTATCAACAAAGGGATGGTGGGGGTTTAACTGCAGCAAGCCAGCTTTGACTCGGTGGCTATCCTGAACTACGACTGCAAGTAACTCTTTTGAGGTGGCGCACACGAGTCCACATATTCACCATATCAATACACCACTATGGATCCGCTCCCGTCTCCCTACGAGAACGCCATCCATAGCACTCACGCTTATCTTGCATATTTTAGAGTATCCACTTTCACTTCTCTATGAACTGATATAAGCAACCCAGAAGTCCTTTACCGCGGACACGGCTATTCAAATAGATGATGTTAACCCTGCAGGGGTGTACTTCTTCACACACGCTCTCACCACTTACCGCCGTTTACACGACATGTACTCGACAACCTTCAAGCGGAAGCCCAACGTGGGTGTCGGCCATGGCCTGCCTAAACACTCAAGTCTCTAGTCCAGGTTTATCGCCTATTCGGGTTCCATCCATGAGGAGATCCGGCCGGAGTTTCGCTCACAGCCCCAAACGATGTGAACAGGGTTCCCGAGACACCAAACGGGCGCCCGGTACACCGTGCCACGTGCCTACCGCATCACAGCCCACCCCTACGGTCAGCGCTGCGCACGGCCTCCAGCATACTACAAACACCAGAAACTACTTGCAACTCCTGGACAGAGGACAAGGGTGATTAAGAAGCCGAGAGGGTCCATTGGTTTCGGGCCCAATGCGTGGTAGTAGCTGAATCATGGATCACAAACATAGAACTCAGTTCCTGAGGACCACTGCAATGAGACAACCCACCATGTACTCCTACATGGCCTCTCACCGCTACCTTTACCAAATCGTATTCACACACTTAGCTCACACACAGTAGGACATGTTCACACACCTCTGATTCATCCCCGATGAATCAGACCTGACACAACTCTAAGCAGTAGCAGGCATGACAAACAAGCATGAATGAGTAGGCACAACAGGGCTCAAACAACTCCTACTCATGCTAGTGGGTTTCATCTATTTACTGTGGCAATGACAGGTCATGCAAAGGATAAAGGGGTTCAGCTACCACAGCAAGTAACAGATGAATCGGTGTTGTCCTAATGCAGTAAAATAGAGCAGGAGCGAGAGAGTGGGATTTTATCGGAATGAACAAGGGGGTTTTGCTTGCCTGGCACTTCTGAAGATAACATTGAGTCTTCATCAGTGTCAACGATCACATCATCGGTATCACGTCTATCGAGAGGGGACAAATACCGGCAACACAGAAGGGAACACAATCAATGCAATGCACAATATGATGCATGATCATGACATGGCAAAATGAATGTGTTTTGGGCTAATGCTTCTAGCAACAAGTTAAATGGGGTTGGTTTGAATACAAGATTCAAATTCAAACTCCATATGTGATTATTCAAATGCCATTTAATTGATTTGTGCTAAACAGCAGCTATAAGTTGTTCTAACATGCATGAAAATGGTACAGATGGATTCCTTGAATTTTTCTGATAATTTTTCATATATAAATTATTTAATTTGGAGTTACGGTTGAATTTCTATGATTTTTAGAAGTTTATACAATTTTCTGGAATTTTCTGAATAAAAATAAATCCAGAAAACATTACTGCGTCGTCCTGACGTCATGATGATGTCAGCAGGTCAACGTGGCACAGTCCGGTCAAACCCTGACCTGTGGGTCCCGAGTGTCAGTGTCTAACTAAACTAACCTAGCTTAGTTAATACTAACCTAACTTAATTAGCCGGGCGGGGCCCGCATGTCAGTGAGAGAGAGGGGGGTCAAACCGGCCAGTGGGGTCAAACCCGGGTCAAACTCGCAGGAGTTGACCCGAGGCTCATCGCCGGCGAGGCCAGGGACGGCGGAGAGCGTTGGGATTCGCCCTCCGATGACCAAAAGAGCGGCGGAGGGGCTCTACGGGATGCCCAGGCTCGCGCGCATCTAACATGGCAAATGGGAGAAGCTAGGGTGGCCGGAGGCGACGGTAATCATGACGACGGCGGCGGCCGGAGTTCGGGTGAGGCGCGAGCGGTGGCTACGGTACACAACAGGAGCAATAGACTAGGGTTTTGGGATCCTGGCGTGGTGCTGAGCACGATGGTGTGCTTGAAGGTGACGCGCGTGAGCTCTAGCCACGGTGACCTCGTGGCCGGCGGCAATGGCTCTCGGGCTCGGCGGAGACGATGGATATGGCACGAAATCGAGCGAAAAGACGGAGGGGAAACGAAGAGGAGCCCACGTTGAGTCTGCAGGGGTGGTCAGTGGGCTCGGGGAGGCTGCGAGGCGAGCGCGGGGTCGCCGGCGATCTCGGGGGCCGGAGCTTGAAGGCGATGAAGAAGGCGATGATGCAGTGCATCCGGCGTAGCTTGGCTCTGGGTAGGTGATGAGGACGACGCTGCGGTCCTTC
>NC_057813.1:156945890-156954025 GCF_018294505.1 Triticum aestivum
TGCGGTCCTTCTGGATTGGTCGGCGAGGCGAGTGGTGGTCGGTGGCCGTGGCTATGGCGAGCGGCAGCGACGGCGGCTCTCGGTCATGGGGGGGGGGAAGCAGAGGAGCGAGGGGGAGGGAGGTCCAGAGAGCGAGGGAGAAGTGAGAGGGGGTCGGGGAGGCGTGTGGCATCACCGGGGCGTCGAGGAGGAGCCAGGCAGGCTGGGAGGGAGGAGGTGGCCGGGGCGCGTGGCCGCGCGTGCCACCGAGCAGCTTCGGGGCGAGGGGGAGGAAGACGACAGGGGGAGAAGCGGCGGTGGACTGGGCCGCTGGAGGAGCTGGGCCAGGTGGGCTGAGAGGTGAGCGCCAGGTAAGTTTTCTCTCTCCCTCTTCTATTTCTATTTAATTCTGTTTTCTATTTTCTGTAGTTTGTTTTGATTTAGTTTTAGACACTAAATCATTTTTATTGCTTCTGATATTTATGGTAGGGACTAGTAGGATTTTACCAAAGCCCTTCATCAAAGATCAGAATTATTGGACATATATTAATTAATTAAGAAATATATATCCAATACAAATAGCTATTTATTTAATTCAATGGCCCAAAATAATTAACTCTGAGATACCAAAAATATTGTTTTGAGTTTTACCTCTTTGCAATATTTTCAGAGACTAAGAGGAACATTTTCTTGGACTTCTTTGAGAAGATTTTAATGTTGATCATTTTTAGAAGGTTTCTGAGGCTTTGAAAATCCCTCAATTCAAATTTCATTTGAATTAAAACATGATGCTCACATGAGGGTCTAGCCTGGTGCATAACAGGACCAGGGATGTGACAACTCACCCCCACTAAACAAAATCTCGTCCCGAGATTCAAGCGTAGGGTAGGGTGAAGGGGGAACGCAAACTAGCACAATCTTCACGATCCAGGGTGCACTTTATCAAAGCGTTGATTCGATCACCATCTTTGTCCCGTCGTCTTGCTCTGAGAACTCCAACTAGCATGACGAGAAGAGGAAACGAAAACTCTAGAAGAATCTATCCTCTCGAAGATCAATCAACCTAGGATCAGCTCACAAAGTGAGTCGTAGCAACATCTCTTGAGCTGAGACGCGAAGCATACATCTGAAGAGATGGAGTGAGATAGATGACGAGGGTCACTAGGTAGACAACAATTCCACACTTAAGAAGGTGGTAGACGATTGTCAACGTAGCGAGGAGTTGAGTTGCCATGATACCACAACGAGGCATCTTAGGGATGGAGACTCGTAGATATATCCCCTTAAGTGGCAAAAAGAATTACCTTTGATTCAAGATCATTGAAACTCTTTATACCAGCCTAAGGCAATCACAAGCGATCATTTGGAGGGGGTCGGTAGAATGGCATACTTGGACTTGGATGATGTGGATTACCTTGTTGAAGACAACGTAATGGATGATTTTTGCTTATCACCGGAAATGGAAGAGACCCATGGTAGAATGGCACAATGGCGGTGCAAGCTGGGAACAGAATGCAAATGCTGGGAATGATTCTGGTAACTAGGGAAGAAGCCAACAATAGAGAGTGAATTCACTGTTTGAAAGGTCATAGCATTGCCGAGGAAACTAAGAGGAATCCCAGTTAGAGCCGATGATAACACGTAGCGCTTGTGCATGCTCTCAAGAACTTGAGCATTTGCACAATCATCAAGGTTTTATCAACATCCGTGTCAAGGGTGCTGACAACACAACATACTACCATGATGAATAGCGATGGACAATGCAGATGCAAAGGAGGATAACACTTTCTCAGATTTCACCTTAGCGAGGCCAAGGGAATGAAATCTGGATGATCGACCGAGAGACATTTAGCACTCTGCTTCTAATGTTCTCCTTGATGTGCTAGTGTAACCCATTCATAGATATGGTTTGATATCTAGAACATCAAGTAAAAAGGTCGGACTTCGGAACACAGAAATCCATAGGGGCAACTAGGGAGTAAATCCTACGAAATCCCTATGGGGAGGTGGCCAACTTCCTCCAATCAAGATACTACAATAGGAGGTCTTGCGGCTGGGTGTGTTGGCCACGACATCCACTTTACCGGTTATCGCGAGACCAATATTATAGTTCTTGGGAAATGTTCCAACCATCACATCTGCCTGAGATTCAGATCTGGTTGGTGTCAGAATATTCCAGACTCATCAAGTCTAGAAAGAAAAATGAAAGTTTACAACACAAATCGACGAGACGGCGTTGTGAGATTCTCGGGGAATGAATTACGATAGCAAGCTCCAAAACATGAGCTGGTTCTGCTACAACATGTGAACACGTTGTCCCAGACAAACGTGATCAGATGGTAGTCTTACAATAAAACACTACCGAGTTCTGGTAGGGAACCATCATCGGGGATATCAGAGTCCTGTGCATTACCATGGATTAACACTTAACTCCTTTTCCTGAACAAATCAGTCAGTGGCTTGGGGTGCTACGGAACACATATAGAATGAAGGTTGCAAGCCTCCAGACTACAGAATACTTCGCATGTGTGCATGACTGATTTGGGATGATTCCAAAGGAAACAAAACAATCTTCCTCGAATCCACGGCGGCAACTTGCATCAAATGCACATGAACTAGAGGAAGTCACTTCTTACATCCGAACATATGCTTCATGAGCTAGCATGAACAAATGCTTTCAAAAGTTTTCCAACACTAGCTTAATGTTCAGCAAAATTATGGAGAAGACAAGGATCTTGTCAATGGGCTCAACAACAATTCATCTGGGTTTCCTTTCAAAAGGAATTCCATAGTTAAGTGAACAAGTGATAGCATTGGTCAGACCCAAAAGATATAATGGTGTATGCTCGAGGGATCAACCACGAGTAAGACAACATTACGAGCATCGTTGGTACTGATTTGATTTGACGATAGCCCACACTCAAATCAAAGGATTGATAAGACAATAGGTCCAGCAACTGATCACAGGGACCAATCGATGAAGATATCATCTTTCTTCAACACACTCTACACAAGAATATCCCTTTGGAACGAACTAAGTTAGGCAAGCTTTTATCTTCCAATTCTCCAAGTTGTTGTCTAGCTTAACCAACTAGCTCAGGGATATCCAACACACATTCTTGGAGAAAGGGTGGTTCACAAGAAACCAACTTGCTCACGAGTTCAACATAACAGTCAGGAAACAACCCGGTAACACTTCCAAGAAGATATTTGGAAAGTCACGAACCACCGATATGTTAGTAAGCTCGAGAACAATCTTGCTTTTTGAGGCAAGACGATATGATCAATAGAGCGAAGATTTGAAATAATCCTAACTCATCGATCGAGGAGTGCACCGAGAACAAGGACTAGGTAGCACAATCAGTCTTAGGGTGACGATTCAATAATCAACACGCTAAGAATGAGGTTATCGTCCATTTAACTACCAAGAAACAGAGTTGCTAGGAGTATAGATTTCACACATCACGATTCACTTGTCGGCGTCCCAGTTATAATAACACGGGAACCAAGGAATGAATATCGATGGTGAGAAATATCACTGTATCAAGAGTTCATCGGATGGTGTGCAATTCCCATGATAACCTTAATATAAAGATGGTGATACTCCAAGGTAGAACAGAACAAAAGCTGGATTAGTATTTGATCTACGGAACACAACTGCTTTAACCCAATCCTGGATATGGATGAGGTACTGGAGTTTGTTTCTCCTAGTCATTCCGCGATAGAATGGCTTGACGGACCACAAGAGTAATAGGCATCGATAAACGAACGCACGCATACTCTTGACTATCACTTGATAGACGAAGGTCAGTAGACAACTAAAGAGGGACAACTCAAAGGAACATATAACTTTTTGAGTTGTGGATGCGTAGATTAGTATGTCGATCCAGGTTCAACATAATTCTTCCGGATAACCCATGCAGAAAGATTGAGCTGGCAGAGTCACAATATAGCATGGAGAACTCATCAAGAGCACTCTGGTTGTGATCGTTTAGTTCAATGAGGAACTTCTGCCATAAGTAGTTCATGGTATTTAGAATAAGAAGATACCACGGACTTCAAGGACTGTCGCAAAGGTTACTAATAACCTAAGGGAGCTAGCAATTACTATCAACATGAAGTAAGTAGGGTGAATCTCGGGTTCAAAACCCAAGGAGTAGAATACCTACTACTAAGTGGCATCACGGGATGCTTTCGAGAATAAAAGCCAGAATCATCACACTGGGACACAAAACATGGCTAGACTACTAGATGATCCCCTGAGACACCTAGGGTCATAATAATAACTCCAACATAAAGGTCGAGGCAGTAGAGTACCTCAACTTAACAATTTGTGTGATTAACCTGGCCTAAAAGACATTGAAACCAGAGGAAAAGGATTTTGCAAATGCATCAGACTCTTTGGAAACCTGGGATGACTCGGACAGCATAACGGTTGTAAATGCTCAGAAAAGATTTGAGACATTCACAAAAATGGTGGCATAACCACTCAGCAGCACAATATCAAGGTCTCGAGATCAATAATTAACATACAGAGGTAGAAACTGAACTGAGGCTTAAACCAACAATCTTATAAGTCTACGGATTAGTAATACGTGATCCTGATAGAAAGAAGAGATAGCCTAGTTCTTAATCCCCGTAGAAGAGAAGATGATGACTCAGATCAGAAGGCCATGAGGTATAAGGAGTAAAAAGATCCTTATGTTCCATCCCACAATCAATTCCCTTATATAACTAAAGAATTTCTAGACTCAACTTCGACCAGTTTGGCTTGGTAATACTACAGGCAGTCAAGCTCTGATAGCAACGCTATCAGGACCCCGACTCAATGCCACATCGATCTAGCATGTAACACCTCATATCACTTTGCGGCCTCACGCACGGTATTCCCACGGGTGTCGCCTTACCTTTGCCCGGGACCGTTTGCGCCTTTTGGCACACGTATATGACAGTGTCGCTAGCATCCATATGATAAGGAGCCCGGGCTAACATGGCTAGTCGTAAACCCAAAGTGGCACTAACTTACAGGGACATGCATCCATGACCCAGCATCGAACGTGTCGATCATTAGCGAGTGAATCCAGGCTGTAGCACTGGGCTAGCAGGACTCCGGTGAACCAGGCTGTAACGGGCTAACAGGACTCCGGTATTCATCGCGTGACATTTCCCCGAAGGGACAGACACAGGAACGAAGAAGGACACATGCCGGCCATCCTAAGTGTTCCGAAGCAGTAGCAAGCTACCATGGCTCGGTGGAAACACTAGGAGACATTTCCCGGTAAGAGAGGCTACTAAGGATAAACAACTAGATAGCCAGATCCCACACATACCAAGCATTTCAATAACATACACACAATATGCTCGATATGTGCAAATACAACATGGCATCACAACATGACTCTACGACTCAAGTATTAATTCAATAGGCTCCGAGGAGCGAGATATTGCAAACAGGGGTCTCATGACCCAACATTCAGAGCATACAAGTCAAAGCACATGCGGAAGCTTAACATGTCTGAGTATAGACAACTATAAAATGAAAAAGGCTGAGAAGCCTGACTATCTACCAGATCCTGCCGAGGGCACAAGATTGTAGCTGAGGTAACAAGCTAAACGTCGAAGTCCACGCGGTACTACTAGCGAGACCGAAGTCTCTCTGCAAAAACATAAAATAGGCAAACGTGAGTACAAATGTACCCAGCAAGACTTACATCAGAACTAACTACATATGCATCATTATCAACAAAGGGATGGTGGGGGTTTAACTGCAGCAAGCCAGCTTTGACTCGGTGGCTATCCTGAACTACGACTGCAAGTAACTCTTTTGAGGTGGCGCACACGAGTCCATATATTCACCATATCAATACACCACTATGGATCCGCTCCCGTCTCCCTACGAGAATGCCATCCATAGCACTCACGCTTATCTTGCGTATTTTAGAGTATCCACTTTCACCTGTCTATGAACTGATATAAGCAACCCAGAAGTCCTTTACCGCGGACACGACTATTCGAATCGATGATGTTAACCCTGCAGGGGTGTACTTCTTCACACACGCTCTCACCACTTACCGCCGTTTACACGACATGTACTCGGCAACCTTCAAGCGAAATCCCAACGTGGGTGTCGGCCACGGCCTGCCTAAACACTCAAGTCTCTAGTCCAGGTTTATCGCCTATTCGGGTTCCATCCATGAGGAGATCCGGTCGGAGTTTCGCTCACAGTCCCAAACAATGTGAACAGGGTTCCCGAGACACCAAACGGGCGCCCGGTACACCGTGCCACGTGCCTACCGCATCACAGCCCACCCCTACGGTCAGCGCTGCGCACGGCCTCCAGCATACTACAAACACCAGAAACTACTTGCAACTCCTGGACAGAGGACAAGGGTGATTAAGAAGCCGAGAGGGTCCATTGGTTTCGGGCCCAATGCGTGGTAGTAGCTGAATCATGGATCACAAACATATAACTCAGTTCCTGAGGACCGCTGCAATGAGACAACCCACCATGTACTCCTACATGGCCTCTCACCGCTACCTTTACCAAATCGTATTCACACGCTTAGCTCACACACAGTAGGACATGTTCACACACCTCTGATTCATCCCCGATGAATCAGACCTGACACAACTCTAAGCAGTAGCAGGCATGACAAACAAGCATGAATGAGTAGGCACAACAGGGCTCAAACAACTCCTACTCATGCTAGTGGGTTTCATCTATTTACTGTGGCAATGACAGGTCATGCAAAGGATAAAGGGGTTCAGCTACCGCAGCAAGTAACAGATGAATTGGTGTTGTCCTAATGCAGTAAAAGAGAGCAGGAGCGAGAGAGTGGGATTTTATCGGAATGAACAAGGGGGTTTTGCTTGCCTGGCACTTCTGAAGATAACATTGAGTCTTCATCAGTGTCAACGATCACATCATCGGTATCACGTCTATTGAGAGGGGACAAATACCGGCAACACAGAAGGGAACACAATCAATGCAATGCACAATATGATGCATGATCATGACATGGCAAAATGAATGTGTTTTGGGCTAATGCATCTAGCAACAAGTTAAATGGGGTTGGTTTGAATACAAGATTCAAATTCAAACTCCATATGTGATTATTCAAATGCCATTTAATTGATTTGTGCTAAACAGCAGCTATAAGTTGTTCTAACATGCATGAAAATGGTACAGATGGATTCCTTGAATTTTTCTGATAATTTTTCATATATAAATTATTTAATTTGGAGTTACGGTTGAATTTCTATGATTTTTAGAAGTTTATACAATTTTCTGGAATTTTCTGAATAAAAATAAATCCAGAAAACATTACTGCGTCATCCTGACGTCATGATGACGTCAGCAGGTCAACGTGGCACAGTCCGGTCAAACCCTGACCTGTGGGTCCCGAGTGTCAGTGTCTAACTAAACTAACCTAGCTTAGTTAATACTAACCTAACTTAATTAGCCGGGCGGGGCCCACATGTCAGTGAGAGAGAGGGGGGTTGCCAGTGGGGTCAAACCCGGGTCAAACTCGCCGGAGTTGACCCGAGGCTCGTCGCCGGCGAGGCCAGGGACGGCGGAGAGCGTCGGGATTCGCCCTCCGATGACCAAAAGAGCGGCGGAGGGGCTCTACGGGATGCCCAGGCTCACGCGCATCTAACAGGGCAAACGGGAGAAGCTAGGGTGGCCGGAGGCGACGGCAATCATGACGACGGCGGCGGCCAGAGTTCGGGTGAGGCGCGAGCGGTGGCTACGGTACACAATAGGAGCAATAGACTAGGGTTTTGGGATCCTGGCGTGGTGCTGAGCACGGTGGTGTGCTTGGAGGTGACGCGCGTGAGCTCTAGCCACGGCGACCTCGTGGCCGGCGGCAATGGCTCTCGGGCTCGGCGGAGACGATGGATACGGCACGAAATCGAGCAAAAAGACGGAGGGGAAACGAAGAGGAGCTCACGTCGAGTCTGCAGGGGTGGTCAGTGGGCTCGGGGAGGCTGCGAGGCGAGCGCGGGGTCGCCGGCGATCTCGGGGGCCGGAGCTTGAAGGCGATGAAGAAGGCGATGATGCAGTGCGTCCGGCGTAGCTTGGCTCTGGCTAGGTGATGAGGACGACGCTGCGGTCCTTCTGGATTGGTCGGCGAGGCGAGTGGTGGTTGGTGGCC